>NC_030422.2:13445099-13532599 GCF_001660625.3 Ictalurus punctatus | reverse complement strand
ACACACACATAAGTTAGAAAATAAAATCAAAATAGAGTTCAGAATTAAACAGCACTGTGGTATAAATTAATTGCATAAAAACCTTCACAGTTTTCTCTTTTTATACAGGCAATGCATTTAAATCTCGATCTCAGATTTCTTTTTTGCTGGCTTCTGGTTTACAAAACTTATTTATGGACCTTTGGTTCCTTTATAGATTCAAATAAAAATCTAAATTGTACTGGACACTTATATTTAGCAGAAAAGACAAATGGTACTTCCTATAAGGTGTGTGCTGATCTTTGCATAGATACATAAATAAGGGTTATGTGTGTTTTTAGGCAATTTTGTATTTAATAAGGTTTTCATAAATGAGTCCCTTCTCTCATTTGTTCTTCTTCATGGTCAGCTCCTCTTCCTCCTGTTACAAAAGTTCATGATGAGGCATGGAGGCCTGCTGTAGACACAAACCCTTTTGTCACAGGTAGCTTCCTGCCTGTTTTCTATTGCCTGCCTAATTTCCTCTCATTTCCTGATTGTTTAGCACTGCAGTCTCTCATCCTCACATTACTGTTAGAGCTCATTTGAAACAGTGATATTCATCCGTAATAACCCGTACCATTTATTCATTCATAATTAAAGTGAAATTCCTGTTTGGGTTAATGTTATCAGAAACAGAGTGCCCATTAATGAAACATTTAGTCACATGGGGTCTGAGTACTCTCATCCTAGCTCTTCCTTCCTTTCTTTTCTTTTATTTCTTCCATCTAAATCCCCTACTGTACATTTCTCATTTATCTGTTTCCCTCTTGTTCTGGGTCTCTCAGTTCATTCTGAAATGGATTCGAGGAGTTCATCATCATCATCATCCTCTGTTCCTAACCTTCCTCATCAAGCCTGCCACCTGTTCCAGACCTCTGTCAAACCTTCTCTCTCATCACTTTGTACTGCACCCACCCATCTCCCTGACCTTTCTGGCTCATCCCAGGCGTCACATGCTTCCTGTTTTGCCTTTACTGTACCGGCATTTATTCGCGCTCATCCTCCTGCCCTGCCCAAAATCTTCCAGCCAACAGCAGGCTCAGGTACACACATGCAAGAAGCCTGTGCCGTAATAAAAAAAACACCACAGAGGGGTGCTGCAAACTGGAAGTGAAGTGCACAGTATACACCGCTGTCAGGCACATTTTTTCTAGTTCATTGAGTGTTCACTATGGTCTTCCTTTTACTTAATGGTGAGACTGGAATGGAGGAATATTGCTGTGACTAAACTGGGGCCTCAGCTATTAGACACAGTGGAGAGAGGGTCCTGTAATAGAGGCCATTTGCATGTTCATAAACAAATCATGTCTTAATGCACTGTGGGAAGTTGTATTTTCTATAGGAAGGATCTCATAAGCTGTCTGTTCTGTCTAGATTTAAATACCAATAGCCTGAATTTATAGCTCGTGCGTTTAGAAGCATTTGTCTGAATCCCATGGTAACCTGTACAGCACGCTGTGAATTTGCTCATAGAAGCGGCCATACCTTCTGCACAGCTGTCTTTTTTCATTCACTTCCTGTCCTATTGTGCCTATATTGTGTTAGGTTTATGTGATAGGTAAAAAGGTCTTGAACAAACAGTCAGGGCAAATCAGAGTGAAAAAAAGGCCTTTCTTCATGAGAATTGTATCTGTTTTTGTTTAATGTCCTTCTTTTCTGCTTTGCTTCTTTTTCTGCTCTATTTAAGTGCCTGTATCTGTTTCCCGAAAGCCCTCAGTGGGCCAGGCTGACGCTCGTATGACCGAGGTCAGTGGCTCCGTAGCTTCACACCCACGACCCCTCTCCTCCACATTTCCTGGTCCCAGCACTCCTCCTTTCTCTCTTTTCTCCACCTTCTCCTCCTCCTACTCCTCCTCTCAGCTGACTGCTCCACCTGCTATTTCTCAGACAGGTAATAACAGTCACTTTTGTAATATGACATCTCCTTGCAGTACATTAATTAGAAACAAGAAGTTGACATGTGGAAAGGTTTAGCACTTTTCTACAGGCTCAGCAAACTACCCATGATCCTCCAAGTTGTCGCTGTTTTGACTGTGCTGAATTTGGTCACCCTTCTTACTCAGGTACCATGCATTGAGTGGTGCAGACCACCAGACTGATGGATAGTAGTCGTCACAGATGACCTGATTAATGTCTCTTGCACAAATTGCATCTACCAGGGTGGAAATCTTCACTACTAGGCTAGTGGAGTGTGAATGTGACTCCCAGAAACATTTCAAAATTCTAGCACACAAAATTCATCTGAGATGTTTCGAATATTAATTTGCAAATTAAATCAGTGAAACTAAAGAGAGATTGTGAGTTTCTCTTGTGACCCCATTTATAAATCGAGCAACCACACTTGAGGTTGCGAACCTTAATCTGGAAATCCTTGAATTAAAGTATTGTCATATTCACATGATCTCATTACAGCCTCTTTACAGTAGTATTTTACTAGACCACCCGATAACCTCCAGAGAAACTCAGTTTCATACGGAGACCTGGCCGAGATCTGGGTACAGTAGTCAGGTATTTGTTTGCAAGCAATGGGAAGCCTTATTTGGTGGAAAAGCGCCATACTATATGTCATAACTGATTGAGGGTGTGCATGGAAACTTTATTCCCCTGCCATTTACAACTTCTCTGCATCTTGCTGAGAAGTCATCCATCTCTCTGTTTGTCCTTTTTCTTTTCCCATGTCAGCCACCTCTGCTGCTCCAGGAGCCTGGACACCTCAGAGCTTTCCTTCTTTTTCTCCCCCTGTATCTGTCAGTAGCCCTGATACTTCTCTTCTTGGCCACGTCTCTCCTGGCTCTGTACCTCTCCCTGCACCATGCCCTTTAAAACCCTACCGTGCTTCATTGTCAGAGCTAGGTTCCACCCTCACCAGGCCCACCAGTATGCCCACAGCTGCTGAGACAGGTATATAAAGCCTACAGCGAAGGAATTTAATTGACCATTTTCTAATTATAATCTCAAATTAAGAAGTGACTGTATGCTTCAGCTGTTATCGGTGTATTACAAGCTATCTAACTAATTGTAGTAGTTTAGGACAGAAGATGACTGAAGTGTGAAATTCTCAACTGGAATGCGAAAGTTTCAATTGATCGTTTTTTTCTCTTTCTCTTTTTTCTATTTATGCTGAAAATCTCAAAGAACCATTCTGTTTCTCCTTTTCTTTTTCCAACATTTTCCCCTCTCACTCATCCATCTCCCTGCTCTTTCAGCAACATGGCAAAGAGAGTGGAGGTCCCCTGAAGTAAAGCCTAGCCTCTGTCCCACACCCATTACCTTAGAAGAACCTGTCCTACAGCAGGCAGTGCAGAGTTCAGACAGACTGCGAAGGCCTGCCTCAGTTTCATCACCTCTCTCTGCGTTAGGTCCTCCCCTTAAAAAAGCCAGTCCCTTTACATCTCCCATTAATACACCTCGTCCTCCTTTACCCTTGCCAGAAATAGTAACCTCTCCCACCCCTAATGTGCCACCTACGGTAGGTACTGCTCCGTACCTGTCCCGAACATCTTGCACTGTGCCCTCTCCTTTGCCCCGTTCCCTTGTCCCATTAGAACCCCTGTCGCCTGCACACTCTATCCATGTTGCTGTACCTCCACCTGTCAGCCTCAACCCCATCCCTGATTCATCTCACCACCCTGATACCTCCCTTGTCAGGTTATCTAACTCTGCACTCACTCCTCATCCCAGTATTTCTACTCAGCTGTCATCTGTCCACTTTGCTGCTCCCTTTTCAACTGCTGCTGTTGATGCTGAGGTTAATCCATCTGATGTCGCTCAGCCAGGTACAGAGCAAGCTCCCTTGCTAAACCAATTACTTACTATTTTACTTTTTTAACATGCACAAGGGCTGTGGTAGCTTGAGCCCTCAGAGTTAAGCATGGGTTTTGTGACCTTGTCTTTTTTTTTTGACACGTGCATTATAAACATTTTCATAAACACTCATTTGCACACAACATTTTCTCTCCTTTTGCACTTCTTTTGCCACTTGTATGTCTTAGACCCTTGCCATCGGGTCCAGACGTTGGAATGGAGACACCAGGTTGTCCCCACCGTGTTTAGACCAAACGTACGCAGACCTACTGGCCCCCTTATTGTGAACACTCCTACATATTCTTTTCCCCCTTCTCCTTCTCCTCCACCTGTCGTTCCTGGCTCTCAATTTCAGTCCCAAACAGCCATCGCTCAACCCCTTATTGGGCACATTCCTGTACCTCCCACTGATACAAGTAAAGGTACAAATGGGTGGTCTGAAGTTACAAAGCTACATAATTATAGCGTGTGAATGTGCATGCTGAAGGACAACCTGGCACTATGTCTAAGGAGTGTGTGTAAACTTTTATAGTTACTGTTATGATTGAAGTTTGGGTAGCAGTGCTCTCTGGAGGGTGTCTGATATAGTGTATGTGGTGGTCTGGGAAAACCCATGAGACATTGATGCAGTTGAATGCTGGCAAACAGCTACAACTGCTTTTGACTAAAACTAATATATTTGACGCTGTAAATATGTTCCCCGAGAATGATGTAGAAAACTTGCCAAGCTATTTTCCTTATGCTTTCTGCAAAGATCACGTCAGGTAGATTAAGAGTCATTTTAAAAACTGCAGCTGCAAAAATGGTCAGTTTCTTTAAATATGTTTTACTTGTTATACGAAAGAAATTAATTATGCTTTGATCATGTTGGTTATGTGCCATAGCTAGATATACGCCAAATGTATTCAGCTTTTAAATGCTTGTAAATCTTTGTGTCGTTGACAGTGTAGAAATAGCAGGGAACAAATTTGTAATGTTTGTATGCTAAACAAAAAAAATGTAGGAAATTTAGTTAACAGAACAAAACACATTGAATTAATTAGTGATTTTTTTCCAGTGCTAACCAAATAGTGAGCAGTTTAGTGAAGAGCGATGATGAGGATCTGGTTTGTTAGATGCCATGATTGACATTTACCTCAGATGATGAGACTAGAGAAATCAATGTGCAAGATGCGCATGATTACTTATTTTCCATCATCTTTGATAAATGAAATGGCCATATTTTCACCCATCCATCCACGTTTGTCCTACACAGGGACATGGGAAGCCTGGAGCCTATCCCAAGGGACTTGGGGCACAAGGCGGGGGACAACCTGGATGGTGTGCCAACACATTGCAGGGCACAGTCACACACGCACATTTACATGCACTACGGACAATTTAGAGACGGCAGTCAGCTTACAACGCATGTCTTTGGAATGGGGGAGGAAACTGGAGTACCCGGAGGAAATCCCCAAAGCACAGGAAGAATATGCAAACTCCACATGCACAAGGCGGAGGTCGGAATCAAACCTCCCAACCCTGGAGCTGTGAAGCAAACATGCTAACCACTAAGCCACCTTGCCCATGGCCATATTTATTACTTACAATTATTGTTAAATGAAATGCATATAAAATATCTGACGAGTTACGATGCCAGACTTTAAACTGCTAAAACGTTTCGTTTGACTGATATGTGTGCAAAAGAGAAACGTATTTCAGTATATATATTATATATAGTGGGCAATGTCAAAATTTCACCATATGAAGGATTTTCCCAGGCTGCCACACATATCTATTACCGAAATTGACACTCTTTAACAGTTATGATGAATTAGGTTTGTTTTGCTATCTGTTTGACTGATGAAAGTATTCATCCCTTTTGTGTTTGTTTTAATGAAAAATAAGAGCACCTTAAGAATGGTGTTTGTTGTGTAGGTGTGGGAATAAAAATTCATACACATAGCACTTGAACATGTGAAACGTTTAAAGGGGTGAATAATTTTATGTTCACAGTCAGTGTCAGCTCTGTGCCATGCTCTGTGTGTAAATATGCTGTGCCTCAGAAAGAAATTGTTGCTAAGCTTTAGGGCTAATTTATGGACATTGCTGTGTCCATGGCATCAACCGGGTTCAAGATGTGGACACAATCTCCACAAGGCACTTGCAACATTGGCATGGCATTTTGCAAGCTTTACATTTTTGGAGGCACAGGCACCCTGTGGATTTAATTTGAGGACAAAAGTTAATGTAAAACTCTACAAAGCCATGCTTGTCAACAGATTCTGCACATATCATAGCATTCGTAAATAATAGTTTTTTTTTTTTTTTTTTTTCAGAGTCGCACAGACAACTCGGCATATTGAGAGAGGAGGAATATCCCACTGCAATCTGTCCTGGTAAGAACTGTTTTGAATGGCACATCAGTTCTCACTGCTAATCTATATATACTATACTCCCTTTCTACATTGTTGTTTTTCTTATTACGTGAAAGGTGAGGAGAATACAGATACCAAAACATCAAATGCTCACCAAGCCAAAGACTTAAGATCGTCCCATTGCAAGGCTGGGCATATCACCATAGCCAATCATAAACCAGATAGAGAATCATTGTTTGAACTGCAGATCGTGAAGCCAGCACCAAGGTGAGTGACTGATATAATAACAGCATTTGGGGTCAACCAATGAAAAACATACACATTGCTATTAAAAAAAACTTTGGTAGACTGTGAAAGGTTGCATTAGAGCTATTGCATTATTGTCCATTTGTCCACCTCTTTCATTTAAACACATTTTATATTACTTGAAGACTTACACACATTTAATATATAAAAGTCGACAAATTCTAATGCATTGGGAAAAAAAAGTGTTCTACATTTAATTTGGGATGCAGACTTGAGAACAGACCAGGGAATCTAAAAGGCTTGTAAAAGTGGTAAATGGTTTTGTCATGTATTTGAAAGAAGTCTTGAGGTACTCCTGTAGCCTAAACGGTCAGTCAAGTTTTCAAACAATTTTGGATACTGTTATTTTATTTTTTATTTTGCTGTAAGCATTTTTTAAGGTTGTAAAGCTCTTTTTAAAGGAGCCCAGTAGAGTTTTTCACTATGGATCTCTAAACTGTTGTTGGTCATCTAATATGGTAATCTGCCTTACGAGAATCATTTGAGTTTGAGGCATTGTTGGAGTTGGTTTTTTTTTGTGGGTTTTTTTGTATTTAGAGGGCCAAGTAGCACATGTAAGTTATAAAGTTCTCTGTCGGCAAAGCCACCAAACAGGAATTGAGGGTGTATCTCAGCAACGACCTTGCACACTGACACAAATCTTTGTAGGAATCATCAGGCTCATGCCCTAAGGCTATGCAGAAGATTTCGTGACAGTATGACTTATTGGTCAAAAGTTACAATAACATGCAAAAATTCTTCCATCTAAGCGCCTTTTTTGCTACTCCTCCTTCATATTTTGTCCAATCTTCACCAAATTCAGCTCACATCATCTTGAGATCTGTCTAAACTTACACGAAGTGGGACAAAAAGGCCCAGACTGATGAGAAAAGACCCAGATTTTTTTTAAAATTGCGTCCTCCAGTCAGAGAATTCCACCACTTTCTGTGGTTAAAACTTACATATCATGAGTGAAGCTAAAATCACTCTTGAATCCCTTTGCCTAAAGTTATGGCTCTGCTTTTATGGTTATTTCTTAGTAACACTTATAGCGTGTTTGTGAATGTGCGGCTCACAGATGGGTGCTTGGCCCCCGAAAATGCTGCTTGCATCTTTAATTGTATTTATTCTTAAGCATACTGTTCTATGTGCTTTAAATCCAGGAATCACTTAACCACTTAATATCACTTAATAGCTAAATAAGTACAGTTAATATAATTGTATACAGGTAATATAATTGTCAATGAAGCAAATATTTGTGACACACATAGTGATTTTTTTCTTTTGAACTGATGAGACTTGACTAAGTGAAACACAATGATACAACGATAGTATATAATAATACTTTTTGTTAAAATTCAGATTAATAAGAGGTAATAATCGATTATTATTTAAATGGCTAAATGTATTTGAGGACTTTTCTTCTTGAACTTCCTGAACAGTCTAGCAATTAAAAGATGTGAATATAAATAAAATGAGCTGTTAGTTCATTAACGGTTAAAACAAAGAGTTCATACAGTTGTCTTGATGTAAAAAGGTAAAACGTTTTTTGTTTAGAATCACCTGCGGTATGTTTAAGAGAAAGTAAAAGGATGGAAATGAATATAATTCTACAAACTTGCTCAGAGAGAGGGAAAGAGAGAGAGAGAGAGAGAGAGAGAGAGAGCATCAAAAAACTGATAGCATTTGGTTTTGTATGATTTTGTGTGGCTTTTTTTGTTTAAACATCCCTCCAAATCCATTTCTATGTAATAGATACAGTCTCATATAATAGAGCTTATGTAATAATAGATAATATTATATAGCTGTAATCACCAACACAAAAATCTACTTGCTGCTGAATTCAGTTGCAGGCTAGATCGAACACATATTATCCAATCCAACTAAGTGTATTGATGATCTGCATAAAATGTGTTCAATCATGGTTGGAAGTGATATCTTCAGGAATGTAGATATCCAGGTTGGTGGCCACTGGTACATACTGTAGTAAAAATAAGTCTAATAAGGTTTTGTAACCTCGTTAGATGCAAAAGTTTGTCAATATAAATAATATATTAATTAATTTAAAAAGGCAGATGGCTGATCATTATATTTGCACGACTGTTTTATTTTTTTGTTTGAATGTATTTTGTAAAACAAGATATACTTTTGATAAGCATTAAGAATTTATTTCTATTAAAATATATTAACACAATCAGTGCCAGGTTTCACAAAAACATTGAAGTACATACATCAGTCTTAAATGCTAGTGAAAGTGTTACATGTAGCACCTTCTACCTATTAATTTTATCATTCTTTTGAGAAACCGGTTTGATATCACAATGTCATACACCTGTGTGTTTTATCATGTATCATGTGTTTTTACAGTCGGCTGTATTGTCAATTTATTTTGTGATGTCATCACCCCAGTACATTTCTTGATGCAAAAACGTTGCTGATGGTTTTTTTGTTTGTTTGTTTTGTTGTTTTTAGAAGCTGGATAGATTTGTTATCCAGATTGAACCTTGATTTGTGCTACTTTATCAATGTGTTTCCGTGGCCGTTTTCAGTATAAAATCTGTAAGCGGAAATGGTCATATCATGCCTGGACAAATTTCACTTTAGTGTTTTTCCTTCCCAGACCTGAGAGTATGGTCTCTTACCTGCAATCTACCCCCAAAGCTCCTAGTGTCTCAGAGGCCCAATCATTTGAGTTGCCTAAATCTGACATGGATGTGGCTGAGAAGACACCTTCCAATACAGCTTCACAAACTATTCCATCATCTGTCATAGTCAAAGAGTCTACTTCCCCCTTGGCTGAGGTCAAGTGCACCCTATCACAACAGTCAACAGAGGTGCAGGCAGTGTTTACTGATAAAGAGGAGAACTTAAAGCTACAAACTGAGCTTACAAATTTGCACAATGTCCAAACAGATGAAAATGAGCAAGAAATAAATCTTACTACAGAGTTGACATTTAGCCCAGAAAAGATTAAAATCGATCAGGGGTAAGTCTAGCATGACATAGCATGGTTGCATTTAGTTTTTCTATTTGCATGCACATTAACAGAGCAGTACTTATAGGTGCATAACCTTTAGGCTCTGATTTAGTTATAGCATGCATGTATTGCCATCTGTGTAGACATGCATAGTTGCTCATTTTACTTCAATCCATCTAACATCTGCACTATTTGACCTGAATTCTGGTTTCCATGTCCCTCAGAGCAAAGAGCACTGCTGCTTTCCTTCCCTTTTGCCCAAGGACATTTATTTCCAGTTGGTCACCCTTCACATCAACATGTGACACAGATCAAAGTCAAAGTGGAGTTTTGCCCATCAGTGGATCAACCAGGATAAAAGAGGAGGTCAATAATCTCGCCACTGACTACCAGAAATCAAATCAAGACTATGAAGCTGTGAAAAATATTGTGGACTTGTCAGAATGTTCTGATATTGCACACAGTCCACAATTTGCACAGGTCCATAAGGCAAAAATAAAAGCAGATAAAAGTGAGTCAGATAGGATTGACTTTTTTCTGTCTGATGCAAAAGCATCACATGTTTCTGGATTCCCATCTGGGGAGGATATTAAAATGGAGGATGTGCAGTGGCCTAAAGATGAAAGTCTGTCACAAGAGGAGAGACAAGACAAAAGAATAAATACAGTGGCCCCTAAGGATACAGAATATCAAGACAGATACTGCTTTGAACATATGCGTGAGCCTCAGTTGAGTGAAAGTGCTACTCCTGACATACCCTTACCTCAGAGGTCAAAGGTTGATAATACCAAGATATATAGAGAGCCATGCATGGTCAGTATTCTTCCATCCTGCCCAAGAGCTGCATCTATACCTGGCTTGCCATCCTTATACTTGCCAGAGAAAGCTATCAAATGGCTATCATTTGAAGGGTCAATAAGAGTCATGCCATGTAAAAAGGAACCTGCTAAGCATATTCACAATTTGGGAATACAGTATCATGACATTAAAATACTGAACAAAATGATTTCACTGAAGCCAACTTGTCCAAAATCTGTCAGCATTCCAGGATTTCCATCTGTGCCCCTTGATACTGAAGGCATACCAAGTAGTGTTAATTTCCTTCCAACTTGTGCTAAAGCCTCAGGAATTGCTGGCCTACCTTCAAGACTGCCATTTACAATTTCAGAACCTGAAACCTGGCCAAAGAATAACATGATGTTATGGGAAAGAAAAAAGAAGAAAAGTAAAGTGCAGATCCTACACTTATTTACAGAGAGCCCATATATGTTTAAGGCAATGATTCCTATAAGACCGTCTTACTCAACAGCATCTAAGGTTCCTGGATTTCCATCTACTCCAGGGTCCATACCACAAGAACATCCAAGTATCATAAATATGATACCATCTTGTCCAAAAAGTTCCAGTATTGCAGGGTTCCCTTCGGTGATTCTCAGTATTGAGCACGATCTCTCACTATGCCGATTCGACTACACGCCATTATTTGTGAAGCAAAATAAAGATCAAATAAGGGTTATTCATGACTTGGAAAAGCCATATAATGATATTAGACAAGTGAGAAATATGTTTTCACTGGCATTAACATGTCCAGTAACTGCTGCTCCTGGTTTCCCATCTGTACCGGTTCATTTCGAAATAGTCCCTAATGTGGTCAGTCTATGTCCAACTTGCCCCACAACTTCAAGGATTTCTGGCTTGGCTTCAAAATTGCTAGTCATTGAGCCAGATGATAAATATAAGCATATGGATAGTGTAATACTGTGGAAAAGACAACGCACACATGACACCACAAGTGACCCACACATTCTTTATATGTCTACATATAATGCAAAAACAGCCAATTCAATGAGTCTTATAAGGTCCACTTGCTCAACACAATCAAGGATTCCTGGATTCCCATCTGCCCCACAGTATAGGCCTCAGAAAGACCAAAATATTGTAAATATGATGCCATCTTGCCCAAACAATTCAGAGATTTTAGGCTTCCCATCCATAACAGTTATGAGAACAGATCATGAAATTCAACAGTGGAGATTAAACAGTGAACGGTTTATTCATATGCCAAGGAAGAGAATATCAGACATGTATATTCTGAGTCAGGTTTTGGACACATTTAAAGAAAACATTGATTTTACAAGGACTATGGTGGCCTTGGTGCCAGCGTGTCCCAGAAAATCACATTCTTCTGGCTTTCCATCCCTAACAACACAGAATCATGAGTGCTCTCAGTGCATGATAAAACTTCTAACTTCTTGTCCAAAAGCTTCTTGTGTCCCTGGAATACCATCTGTACTCAACACCGAATCTGTTTCTTATAAATGGCCAGTGGACACTGAGCCATTATGGATCAAAAGAATGAGGAATCAATCATACTGGTCCAAACTTTCATATCCACCTCAATATGATTGTATAGATGACAAAGATAGTATACAAAGCATAGTTTTATTAAAACCATCTTGCCCAAGAAGAGCAAAAATTCTTGGCTTCCCATGTGCACCACCACCAATATCAGAAAAGCATATCATGTCAAATAGACTGTCACCTTGTGCAATAGTTGAAACCTGTGGCTCACTGAGTTTAGAGTCATCTCTCATCTCAAGCTTTTCTATGACAACTGTTCCTATTACAATTCTAACAGAGGAAAGAAATTCTTCAAAGGAATGTGATATTGCTGTTCAGCATTTAACAAGTAGTTCAGATGTAAATGAAGTGACTCATATCAATGCAACTAAATTGACCTCTAGTTCCCTTGAAGAAACCAAAGAGGATGTAGGATTTTGGATAAGAAGTGAGGAAGGAGAAAAGGGAATTCTGGAAAGTGGGTAAGTTTGGGACATAGTTTTGTAATGCAAACAAATATATATTTCTCACCCTGTAGTCAGTGGACAGTGCACAGAATAATTTTCATAAACCCTGTGTTCAGCAAAATAGACTGCAGAATGTGGCACTCCCTACCTCCAGACATACCATTATTGCTCACGGCTGGAGAAAGGTGAGTTACAGTTGTAGCTCTTTGCATTTATAGTGTAACTTGGACCAATGCTATACTGGATGGCTTGCGGTAACAGCTTCATTTACCTCTCCGTTTCACTACTACTAATAAAAATGAAAAGCATTTGACATGCTGTATCATACGGAATGCAAAGCCTCTCAAATCATATGACATGGAAAAGGAATCTGTTCAACATCTTAGGGTGCTTTCATGCCTATTAGTCCATCTGAGTCCCAATCAGAGAGAAACTTGCATTGTTTGCTGTTTTGATTGGTTTGTTTTCACACTGCACATAATTAAACAAACCTAAAAATGTTGGCTGAGCATTGTGCAGGGCTGATAACTCAAAAAATTAATTCACCAAGTGTGAATAGAAATCAGAAAAAAATCACCCATTCACAGAGAACATGGACCCGGCACTCAATAAATGGCTAGATAATTTTATACGTACCTACATTAAAACATTTTGTGTATCCATTGTTTATTTTTTTGAGTTCATTATATCCATAAAACATCTAATTTCTCACTACAGTGCTGTCCTTTGGCTTAGTTTGCGCTTTGTGGCTCAGTTTAGCAGCTTTCATCTACAGGAAATTGTTCGCCACATCCCAAAATAAACAGCATGTTTGGTTCACTTCCGGCAGTTGTGTTGATACAGGGTTGCATAACGTTTTAACTGCAATTGAACTGTGCTAGAGTTGTTGTTTTGCACCCAAGTATGATCCTTGTGTTCTAACCTGCAAACCACACCAAAGAGGAAAACAAACCAGGATTCGATTCAAACAGACTTACTACTACATATCTGAATGCACTCTCAGACACTGCTATATTGCAAAGGAAATTGTGCAAGCTTGAATGAGTCCTGTTTGTATTCTTGTGGTGTTTTATGGATGTGTTGTTTATTGGTTTTGTGGCATGACTTTTGGAAACTGATGACAACTTATGCAATTATGTATGAGAAAATGTCGGTGTAGAACTTGTGAATATATGTCCTTGGAATACCATCTGTACTTGCATACTCTTAAGACAATGTTTTACTTTCTTCAGAATTGAACGTACAGATGCTGAGTTCCAAAATACAGATGATTATACATACAAAGAGCACTCTGCTTGTGATGAGTATAGATTTGAGAACCTGATACAAAGACCAGATCAACTCACATCCAGACATGAGGATGAAAAAGAGACAGTGGAAGACAGATGTAATTTAGAGCCTTCCATGAGTAACACTAAGTCCAAATTACAGCAGGTCCAATGGGTACCTAACATGGCTGATCTCTTTCCATCATGCCCAAGAATTTGTCGAGTTCCTGGATTCCCATCTACAGCTATGACTATTACTTATGAGACAGAAGGAATGGACTGGCCTAGAGATGGAAATACATTGTGGAGAAAGGTAATGGGACCTAAAACAGAAGAACCCGTTCTGTACATGGCAATACCTCAGTATGATACACAAATGATTGGAAATATGGTATCTCTGGCCTATTCGTGTCCCAGTGAAACAAGTATTATAGGTTATCCTTCTGCCATCAGGGGAAAACTATTTAAAATATCCTCCATAAGTACATCTTGCTCCAAGATCTCCAGAGTAGCAGGTATGGCGTCAAGCTCCCTAATTCAAGATGACAAGCCTCATGTGGAGTGGCTAAACAGGAAAAGCTGTTTGTGGGACATGCAGTCAAAGGAAAAACTGACCTTCATCATAAATAAACCAGTTCAATATACTGAGATTTCCAGTATAATGGTGGCTATTGCTCCAACTTGCCCTGAGAGAACACTCATTCCTGGTTTTCCATCTGCACCATGCTCAAAAGAAAGATGGAAAGGTGACACCATGGAAACCTTTTCTTCAACTTTCTCAACAGTATCTACCGTATCTGTAGTTGCTGGGCATACTTTGAGAAAAGCACCAGCAGCTCAAGTAAATGGATGCACCACTACATCACAACTTCAAGTCAAAGTGGTTCCAAGTATGTCGAGGCTTCTTCCAACATGTCCAATGATCTCTGGAATTCCTGGATATCCATCTAAACAAGAATCTAACAATTTGGTGTGGGTCAGTGGTCAGACACTAAATTTAAGCAAACAATTAAAAGAAAACACAATTAATTTTAATGAAACTAGATCAGATGCAGAGGATATAAATAAAAATATGACTTTATTATCCACCTGCCCTCTTGCATCACGCATTCCAGGTTTTCCATCTGCACAGCAACGTAAAGGTCAGAAGCCAAACATGCAAAAGATTCGTCCCTCTTGCCCAATGCTCTCTCATATAGCTGGATGCCAGAGCATACAGATCCCCAGATCATCAAATTGGCCAACCAGTCAATTCATTCTGATGGATAGGCAAACTAAGAATCCTACAATTATTATAAATAAAGCAAAAGAGAACAGGATACTTGAAAGCAGTGCTGCTTTGCTGCCAACTTGTCCATCCAAATCCTGCATTCCAGGTTTTCCATCTGTACCAGAACCAAAAATGCTAAATATTTCTCACTCTTGCCCCAAAAGATCTAAAACTGTTGGATTCCCTACTAAAGAAGGAACAAGGCATTTTGATTGGTTAGTTGACAATCTAAATACAATTCAATTGTGCTGCAGTGCACCAAAACACAAGTTATTTTTTATTAAGGACAAAACAGACAAGACCAGAGACTCAATGAAAAGTATGTTTGCCTTAGCTCCAACTTGTCCAACACTGACAAGAATACCAGGATTCCCATTTGCACCAAAACGCAAAGTTGCTCCTAATATGGTAAATCTTCAGCCATGTATTCCAAAAACCTCAAGAATTGTTGGGCTCCAATCAAGAGAGAGAACACACACACCTGTATGGCTTTTTGAGAAAAAGTCTTTGTGGGAGAAATTATTCAATACAAGATCAGATATTTGTGACCAATGCCACTTTGACCCTCCTTGTGAACAATTAGACTATTACAATATGAAGAAAATGATTGCTTTGGTGCCAACCTGCCCAAGAGAAGCTCAAACGCCCGGCTTTCCTTCTATACCTTACATCAAAGTGGATAAATTCTATTTACGAAAAGAGTCAGACATGAGAAGTATGCTGAATTCTTGCCCAGGGTTTACTCTTGTTCCAGGCTTTCCTTCAGTAAATTCAGTTGTCTCAGTGGAGTCATCATGGAAAGTTCAGGAGAAGACACTGTGGGTTAAACCTGTAAAGCAGAAATCAGTTTTAATTTCAAGTGAAACCAAACATTATGAGCAATATGTGAAAACTGTATTGATTACACCAACATGCCCGGATAAAGCTAGAATTCCTGGATTTCCATCTGTAAGAACGTTAATGTATGAAATGACTGCACTCCTACCATCTTGTTCGTATGCACCAAGTATATCTGGAATGCCATCTAGGAAAGACATAATTCAAGATCTTACTGAAATAGACAGAGTGTTGCCTCCTCTGCCACTTTTTGGAGAAAAACCTTTGAAGACAATGATGCTTTTGGTTGCTAATGATCTTCCTACAGTTGAGGATAAAACAGTTATGTCCACTTTGGTGTACTGCTGCCCAAGCAAAGCAAGGATTCCTGGATTCCCATCAATGTCTACTACACTTTCCACACAAACTGACATGTCTGTAACAAACCCCAATCAAATCCAGACCCAAACAGAGCCTGAAATGGCACTCAGTGGTACGCCACATGAGATAGGCAAACGGGATCTAACAGTGAATATCAAACTCTCTGGTAAGACATACTTACAGAGTGTATTTTACTTAATGTATCTTATGACAACAGAGTGAACATTGATTCCCTGTCTTTATAAAGATAAATCCCCAGAAATAAAAAAGAGCCAAGAATTTCTTGAAGGGTGAGTTAATTTGTGCCTGTGAATTTTTTTGGGTGATGTATTTTTCCAGTCATCACACACTAATACACCAGTGTTTGTTAATAATTTGCATGGTTAACGTGTGGCATTTGTGCTTATTTTTCACAAATGTAACTTATTGGTCAATAAAAGAATAAAGATTTATTTGAAGAACATTATGTATCTACAAATGTATGATTTGAGTAGAATAGTATTTGAAATTTGAACTGCATGAGTGTGGAGGATTTGGCATGAACACAGTATTTTGGCATTGGACTCCAGCCTAGTATCTTCTTAAGACATCCAATTATCAGCAGAAATCCACTGCAAGAAAAGCAATCCCTGGAAGAGCACACTGTGGAGCAGTCATCTCCAAGCCAAACCCATGACACTACAGACAACTCAGAGACTGATATAACATCTGGATGGGAGGTACTGGAGGCAGAGGATCCTTTTATAGTAAAAGAAGGATCTTCAGGCCTTGTTGAATCCATAGTTGGTGTTTTTCACAAAGGGTAAGCAAGAGACAAATATGCAGCATGGAAGATGACTTAAAGCAAAATGTTTTTAAAACATTTAATTGTTGTAGAGATTTACTTATGTAATAGGTCTGTTCTCTAATGTGATGTGACTGTGTGATGTGAGTACTATACTCAAATGCTGCCCATGTTTTTTGTGACCTTCTAATGCGATTTTTCTCCTTAATGGGACAAAATGTTGTCTATCTAGATCACTGTGTACTAAATAATCGTTTACCTTATCACAAATTCCTTTTGCAGATATAATCATTTTCTTACCAAAGAGCAACACATAGTCTATTTGACTGGCAGGTTGTACATGAAATCCACAAATTAGAGAGCTCATTGAGCACAGGAATTGTGAATTATTATTATTATTATTATTATTATTATTATTATTATTATTATTATTATTATTTTTTTATTTTTTTTTTTTAAAAACAACTTTGAATCCACAATAGTCGTGTGAGGATAAAATTGAGGAAAGTTGTTCCTGTGAAATGGTAGGATTAAAAGTACAGGTTTTAAATAGGATTTGTAAATGCCGTAAAACACATTTCTGTAAGCATTTTTTGTAAGTTTTGTCATAATAATATCTTAATTGAAAGAGATTTTAGCTTTTCAAAGATTTTGAATGATATTATTGCTATTATTTATGCCCCACTCAAGTTATGCATTTTATTTAGTTTTGAGACAGTAGCTGCGATGTTGCAGCCCTCTGGTTTTGGAGTGGATGTGGATCAATTGACCACTGATGACCCCTGTTGTTCGGTGGATCCTGAAAACAGTGTTAGTGTGAAACCCATACAGCCTTGGAGTGAACCTGCCGAGGAGCCAATCCTACAAAAAGCATTACATGTTTCATCAACTAAGCCTCAGCAGTTTAAATTCCCTGTAAGTGCTGAACCATACATGTGGCACTTGGCTGACAGTCGATCTGAGACATCCTTGTGCTCTAAAGATGTTGAAAGCTGGCTTACCGAGAATGGAGAACATAGCCAGATGAAGAAGTGGCCTCCACTAACAGAGGCAGACCTACATGATATTACCAAAGAAGAGGAAGAACACGTCCCGCACACTTTACTTCAAATTAGTGAAACAACCAAAAAGAAAATATTTGATGTTGATGAGAATATTAAAGGAGAGTTTTTTGATAAGCCATTCTTGATAGAGAAGGGGTGAGTGTGTTGGAATGTTGTCTGAGTGGCAGCATGACCTAATCCAGTTTGTGCTTTCCATGCCTTTTGCCATTCATCTTTTTGTACTGCAAAGCTTTTCCTGAAGCAGCCTTGTATGTTTGTGTCTTGAAGTATTAATGCTTGAATTAGTTGATCTATTACATGTGCACGTTTCAAAGATTAAAAAAAAAAAACACACAAAAAAACTCGATGATGTTGGATTAATGCTGTGCTTGATTCTTGAAAATTGAATTGTTGGCTGAGGGGTTGTTTTTGAAACTGCTTGCCAGCAGTGTTGCTTGTTTCTAGCTTAGAAAACAGTTTTGGTGTTGTTAATTGGAATGTTCTTGAAATAATTGGAAAGGTTGATGTTTATTAAAAAAACAACAACATTGATTTGTATTCTCACCCTTAAGGCCACAGAACCATAGTGCTCAAGAGATCACTGCACTCATCCAGCCTACAAGCAGCAAGCCTCAGAGAGAAGAGATAATGACATACTCTCTAACATCCCAACAAAAACATTCAGAGAATGTTAGAAATGAAGAGACCTCAGTTTTAACATCTAGTCAACCTCCACCACCACAGGAGGCTCGCTTGAACTCCAGGCTTCAAGAAGCTTCTTTGACAGCAGTCATGAAAGATCAAGAACCCATTTCTCCTTGTCCGAATGTATCAATTGCTTCACCGTGTGGCAGCAAGATAAACAGTCATCTGATTGAGGACTCTTCACACACTGAGGAACGTGTATCTGTTGTGAAGCAGACTGAATGTCTATCAGATGTATCCAAGAGCGTGCAGGCAGCAATGTCTGGATCTATGATTGAGGATAAGAAGTTGGACAAAGTTGTTGGTATGCCCATATCTTTAGAAAATCCCATGACATCTGCAGATGAAGATGCTTCTACAAAATCCATGGTGCAGAGTCCCACTGTTTTACCTGTCCCAATGCCTCGGGGAAAGAAGCGCCTTAGTGCTTCTTTACCAGATGATTACCGAGTGGAAAGTGGTACGACTGAAATAAGCACTGGCGGTATTTGCCCCTCAGACAATAATGAGATGTCAAGTAAAGCCAAAGTGCCTGTCATTTCTAAAGCTAGTGGTACTGAAAATAAAACTGAAATGCAGAAAAGGAATCAAGTGTTCTCCACAGATGTGTCTGACTCGGAAGGTGATACAAAATCAGCTACTTATATGCAGCCTGGCAAAGAGAAAAAAGCTGAAAGAGAGCTGGAGCAAATTGCTTTTGAGATCAAAGGGAAGTCAGTAGATCAAGTCAAGCCCACAGAACCGCTACTCCCAATGCCCCGTGTGATGAAGCGTTACAGTGCTTCTTTTAATGATGACATACCAACTGTTTTATCCTCACCTCCATTTGTCCCTGATCAAGGACAAAAAGAGGCGCGGTCACCGGTTCCAGCTCCTCGTTCAAAGAAGCGCCTCAGTGCTACTTTCTCAGATGAAAATCCATCCGAAGTGAACCATGTTGTCTCCATTGGGGATCAAACTGAGAGCAAACCACCTCTCTCTTCTGGAAATGAGTCTTCATTAGATTTTTCAGAAAAGACTGTCAAAGCACTTGAACTAGAGAATAACAAATCTGTTAATAGCATATTAGTTACTGTGAAAAAAGTTACAGCCCGTCCAGAGCTTTCCTCCGCTAAATATGAAGGCAGCATACAGCTGGTTAAAGAGACTGGCAGGGAGAAAGTTTGTGAGTCTGCTAAAGCCTTAACTATGAGTGACACTGCCACAAGCAATGTTCCTCATAATGCGGGTAAAATACAAAGACAAGAAGAGAGATCCAGTGAGAAAAATCAGGATGTAGGAACAACTGTGAAGGATGTTAAGCAGGGAAAAGGAGAAGATAAGGTTCATTTGGCTACTGTGTCTTTAGATGAAACTGCTGCTACATTAGATATAAAGAGGTAAGTTATGAAGGACAGAATATTTTAGGCATTTTTGTGGGTAAATGATATGACCAAAACATACACTCACATGTCGGTCTACTGTATATGTTTCTGGATTTTCATTCATCCCCAACTGTAATATTGTGCTAACGCAGTTGAAAAATGTATGTGAACTGATAGTAAGAAGTATCGAGTAAATGTGTTAAAGAAAATAAATGTTGCCTCATAGTTTGTTTTTCACTGTTTCCTAGACAAGCCACAGAGGATTCTTCAAACCTGCCTGTCCCAAGGCCTCGTGTGAAGAAACGTCTAAGTGCCTCATTCCCAGATGATACCTCGGTTCCCGCTGATGAAATAACCCATCCGGCGGAAGGTTCTAATAAGAACATTAATGAACCAGTTCTCACCAGAGGGAATACGAAGACAGAAGCCATGGTCCATCATGGAGGTTCTCCAGGAAACGCTGCTGCATCCACTGAGGCAGAGGTATAGGAATAGTTTTTGAAATTGTATTCCTTCAAGTAGATTTGTGCCATTTTGGATATGCTAACATGCATTTATATTGTGTTTTCTTTCATCTCAGACTACATGCCTTGTAGATTCCAGCCAGTCTCTTCTAGAGTGGTGCCAAGAGGTAACGCAAGGTCACAAAGGTGTGAAGATCACAAACTTCAGCACCTCCTGGCGAAATGGTCTTGCTTTCTGTGCCATCCTCCATAATTTCCATCCTGATAAAGTGTATGTACTTTGATATTTGAGGAATCAAGTGTGTAAAACAAATGAATGTATAATTATTTCGATGATTTCAGAAATGTAGAAATCATCTTTCCATTTATCTAGGAATTTCGAAATGCTGGATCCTTATGACATTAAGCGGAACAACAAAAAGGTTATCTTTTTTATGTCCTTATCTCTTTGTACATTTGACCATTTTGGTCATCTTTATTACAGTTTTAGTTGATAGGTACCCAGTTGGAAATCTGTACTTTATTGTTGCCACCAGTGATCCTCACCTGAGCACAATGTCTTGAAACATCTTCAACATTTTCAAAGTATATTTAATGTTAGTACACTCTAATATGGCTTCACTGCACCAAATACTTTTATTCAAGCTTGGTGGCAAGCTCCACCCCAGTTAATGTAAATACTCATGCATTATTACTGAAGCCTCACTGCTGGAATTTTTCATCTACTGTAAATAAATGATAAAGCATTTAGAACAGTGACTTAGGATGACACATGGTGACGATAGTTGGTATATTTGTTTGAAAGCATAAAAACATGATACATATCTTGAGTTGGTGTGACAATTTGATTAAATTATTTATTCACTACCACTATGACATAGTGAAGGTGCTGGGTTAATCCAAAGAGAAACATAAACTGAATAGTTTCTATATTTAAAATAATTGGGTATTCACAAAACCCATACAAAAAAATACAAAAATGTTTCTTTGAGAGTACATAGGATGCATATGCATATAATAGGTTTAGACCTAAGTACAGTCAGCATTTTCTTCTATTTAATCACTGCCACACTGTCTCACAGGCTTTTGATGGCTTTGCTGAACTGGGCATCTCCAGACTGATCGAGCCCTCTGACATGGTACTGCTGCCCGTGCCTGACCGGCTCATTGTTATGACTTACCTCAGCCAGATCCGAACACACTTTACTGGCCAGGAGCTCAGTGTGGTACAGATTGAACAGAACAGCAATGAGTCAAGCTATGCCGTGGGAGATAAAATACAGAACACAGACCCGGATGCTGCTGCACGCTATTATGCTGAGAGATTCCAGACCAGCCACCTTGCTCAGGAGACAGCTGGGAACGTCATTGACAAAGGAACTAAGGAGAATCCAAATACCAATGGTAGTTTGGTACCACCTCCTCGAACTAAACGGACTCAAGGGATGAGTCAAGTGGGAGGCTCAGGGGGAGCCCAGGCTCCAGTTGTTCCTCCAAGGACTCACACTTCATCCACCAAGGGTTTTTCTCATGTCAGGGATGCAGATTTGGTAAAGAAGCGGCGATCACAGCTGAGAGGGGAGTCTTTTGAAGAGACTGAGATGTCAGAGAAACTGACTGCAGCAGAGGTAATTTATATAAAATTCAGTCAATTTACCTTAAGTACCTGAATTCACATTGTGTGGTTTGGACACAGATACCTGTGTACTCTTATATTTAGAAATCAGGACTTTAGAAAGCTGTAGAGTCTCATAGCATTGGGAATGTTTACTGTAACTCACAGGTTGAATTTCAGTTGAATGTTCAGTTTTCACTATATTATATTATATTATGTTACCCCAGCTCAGCTGCATCCTTGAATCTGTTTAGTTTCCGGGTAACATGGCAAACTACGTTTTTTGTCTTAATAACTTGAAGCAAGAGATAAATAAAATAGGCTCATTATGGAACGACGGTTTATATCTGGTATAGCACAAGTGATAACAGGAACTGTGTGGATTTGTGTGCTTGTCTAACTTTAAATGTTGAACGAGTCATTAATTGATAGATTAAAAGGCAGAATACTGTGGTATAAAATGAATAAAGCACTTTGCCCATGTTATGACAAGAAATCGATCACGATTATTAGGGTGGTAACAGTAACTCCATCTGAACTGGGGTGCATCACACCACCCTGCTCTTGATTTTTTCCCTATAGCTTTTGTTATGTTTAATTATATTATTATTATTATTATTAATATATGTAGGAATTAAGATTATATATATATATATATATATATATATATATATATATATATATATATATATATATATATATATCTCCTGTTAGTGCAACTGGAAATGTTTAGAATTGTGAAATTAATCCAAAGCATGTAACTTGTTTGTTGATGTTACACAGACTGGACCAAGTCATGCTGAGAGTGGAGCAGCCAAAGCACCCTCAGGAGCATGTAAGCACATTTATTTCATTTAAATTACAATTCATTATGATCAGATCAAAAGTGGGGCCTGTTAGCATAACAATGATCAAAAAGTTAGACTTGTTTTTGCACATAAGTCTTATAGGTTCCTTATAGGCAGATGGGTTCCTTCCTGTAATCAAGATAAGTGCTTTTGAAAATTGGCAAAAGTCCACCCTTGCCAAATATTTGTCAGTTGTTGTACTGAGCTTTGAGTGAGTGTTGTTTGTTGTCAAATTGATTTGAGTGAGTGTGCTGAGTGCTGCTGTAAAAATGATTTGCAGAACTGATGGTACATTGTAATAAATGCTGTTTTTATTATTTAATATGTGTGTGTTTGTGTGTGTATGTATAGTGGAGTATGGGGAACAGGGAAAAGCAGGAGATGGCCAGGTCAGTTTGTTCGCCTGTCTGCTGCCTTTGCAGGCTATTAACATAAAATATATTGTATTTTGTCATCCATTTCATCTGAGCAAAGCAAATGAATAGTTCCACATGGACCACAGAACATGCAGTGCATTATTGTATAATAATAAAAGGACATGCCACAGTTTCAGGCTTTTATGACTTTATAAAAAAAACAAACATATTAAAACAAATGCCAACTACTATCTACAGATAAAGACTTACATTTTTCAAGTTAACATTCGCATTAACTAACCAAATTGTTTGAAGAATCGTATCCTTTGTTATTTGTGTGTTGAAGGGAATATGTTTGTGTGTAGGATGTCAGTCAGTATGTCTTGAGTGAGATGCAGGCCCTGGAGGCAGAGCAGAGGCAGATAGATCACCGGGCCGACATTGTGGAGAGGAAACTAAGAAGACTTATGGAGTCTGGTAAGCCAGTTGTATGTGACTGTGAGTAATACAGTAGGCATCATGTTACTGTTCACTACAGAGGAGTCCTAGAGGAGTGGATAGATACTGCTCACACATTTCTACATCGTCTTTCCAAAACCGATCATATAAAGAAGTTGCAGTGTTGCCTGAATCTTCAATGTTGCTTATTATAATGATTGAGTTGAACACTATTTTTTGCAGGTAGTGATCGCGCAGAGGAAGAGAAACTGATTCAAGAGTGGTTCACGCTAGTTAACAAGAAGAATGCCTTAATCAGGAGACAAGACCATCTGCAATTACTGTGAGGATTTTGCACAAAGCTTTTTACGTTGTTCTCTGAGTACAGGACATTGTTTGTATGATATCCATTAATGACTGTCTGAATACTTTTGCATGTACTGCATATAAGCTCCTAATAAGCTTTCCAACCCTATGACAGACTAGAGGAGAATGATTTGGAGAGGAGGTTGGAACTGCTCAAGGTGGAGCTTAGAGATCTCATGGCAGTAGAAGGTAAGACATTCGACACCGACAGCAAACATAAGCTCATGGTGCATGTGGAAAACTGTGCAGAAAATTCCCAACACTGGTAGATCTGTTTCTTTTTAGTTCCATTAAAATATATACATATACATATGAAAGTCCCTATATACATAATAAAACAATTACTTATGAAAGTCCCAATATACATATAAAACAGTTACCCCTGGGTCTAAATGGCTAAACTGTAAGTGTTTTATACATGGATGTGCATATGTGTGTTGAAATATACAGAAATATGTAAAGCTATGTATTTTAGTCAATTATATTTACATAATCATGTTACCTCATTACTAACAGGACCAATGGTCTATAGGTATAGAAATTTGTATGCAAGTGAAAGAAAATGTCATCATATAGCATATGGTAGTGTTAATATGGTTACACTCACATTTCATTTGTTGCAGTCACCTGATAAAATGCCTTTAAAACTATCCAGATTAAAAGCAGCCGTCTAGATGACACGTTTAAATTCTAAGCAACTCTTTTAAGGACAAACTATAAACACTCCACCATCATCCGCAGCCACACGCGATATAGTTCTTTCTGCTTACGCACATGACATAATCACACAAAGGCATGGTGCCGTCAAAGGCCACGCAAGTGATGTCAAACTGACATTTCCAGTGAAATACAACCTGACAGAATCGGAGTACGGTAAGAAGAAAGTTTTGAATACGGACTTTTTAATGTACATGCTCAATAAGTGATTTTTGTTCATTTTTTACATAGTTTTGATACTGCAGCTTTAATATACATAATCATTCATTCATTCATTCATTCATCTTCAGTAAATGCTTCCTCCTGATCAGGGTCATGGTAGTTCTAGAGCCTATCCCAGGAACACTACGTGTGAAGTGGGAATACACCCTGGATGGGACACTAGTACACACACACACACACACACACATTAATACCTAGAGACAGTTCAGAGTAGCCGATCCACCTACAGGCATATTTTTGGGAGGTGGGAGGAAACCTGAAACTCCTTACCAACAGTAACCCAAGCTTAGGAGGGAACTTTGATAACCAGCAAGAGTTTAGGACCCAGAAGCAGAGCACAGGGCGAAGCAGGGCTCGGCGTATCAGAGCTAGGCAGGTGGTCGGTTGGTCACGAAGAGCTGAACAGAAGTGGCCTTATCGTGATAGCTGGAACAATCTGCTGCTGAGTGACTGTAGAAGCAGGGTTTTTATTTGCTGCAGACTGACCAGGAGCCATCAAGATGTGGAGTGCCATGCCCAGGGACACACACAAACAAACACACACAGGAAGTGAGGGAGAAACAAACACCAGAAAGACAAGGGAGGGGCAAAATAGAGAAACACAAGGGAGAATTTTTAAAAATGAACATTTCTGGTAATTAATCAATCAATTAATTAATTATAATCATTTATAATGAATAATGAATTAATTCCAGCCTTTTCCATAGAGACACTAGACGTGATTAAAATCTGGTCTGTTTCAAAAGCATACATGTTGATGCACACACTCTCAGAAAATGTTTTGCAAGTCCATGGGCTTCAGAGGCAATATTCCAAAAGTTTTCCCTCCATCTTTTCCTCTTCCCAATTCCTCATTCTTCTATCTGTTTTTTCTTTTCTTTAGAGTGGCAGAAGACTCAGGCCCATAAAACCAGAGAGCATTTGCTGCTGCAAGAGTTGGTGTCTCTTGTTAACCAGAGGGATGAACTGGTCCATGACATGGATGCCAAAGAGAGAGGGTGAGCTCTGTTTATTACAGATCTCTGTTATATTTCCAATTGGCCTCTGGTGTACTATTAAGTAATAATCAGAGTTGGGTGTAACACGTTACATTTTAAATGTATGTAATTTGATTGCAGTTACTGATGTCAATAACTTTACGTTACTTGCGTTACAAATTTACTGTTAAGAAAACAATATTAAGTAAAATGCGTTTTAAAGTAAATCACGTTTTGCCCCGAAGATTTTTTCTTTAGCCCTGAATAATTCTCCACTTGGAGCGGTTTGTCACTGCGTAACTGAACGTCAGTAAAAGAGGATGGTAGACCAATCAGACATGGTATACAGGACAATACATGGAAATACACGTGTCTGATAGCTCTTAATTCTGCCAAACGCTAGCTCACAGTCAGTGTGAGGAATAATGGATACACGGCAATTTATTTTTTAAACTAGTAAAGGAGTTGAAACTGAGACAGTAACAGTGTCTGAAGCTGAGCAGGAAAACGAGATGTGTAAATGTCTATATGATTTCCAGTTTACGTGAACTTGATATGAGCAGAGCATAAAGAAAGATAATGTACTTTGCATGGCACTGTAGCAGCTAAATCCCATAGCGTAGTTGTGCCTCCCCTTGGCTAGCGACATCAAACTAGCCTTTTTAGAAAAGTTTTATATCTTATCGGTCTGGTAGTCCTACAAACAGTGACAACACTCGAGGCAAGTTTTATGATAAAGCCAACTTTTTCTGATCATGTCATACATTGACGCTTGCCCAAATTACTGGAAGAACTGAGGGACACTTTGTAGTGTATTTTTGTAGGTTTGATAGATTTTGAAAGTAACGTGAAATAAAAGTAATTAGTAATCTGATTACTTTTATTACATGTGGTAATCAGTAGTGTAATCAGATTACAATGTTAAAGTAGCAATTAGTAACATGTAGTGGATTTCTTTTTTTGAGTAACTTACCCAACACTAGTAATAATAGATCAGAGGCACATTGTTCATTCGCATTATCACTTTGTAGTTTTCATTTCCTTTTGCCTCTCTCTATGTTGCAGAGCTTTGGAAGAAGATGAAAGGTTGGGAAGAGTTTTGGAGCAGAGACAAAGAAAGTATGGAAGTCAAAAAGAGAAGTGCGTATTGCAGTAAGGGAATAAGATGGTCTAAGGTGATGTTCACATTAATAGACTGTTGGGAACACCAAACGTCACACTTTATATTGAGCTAGTGAAGAACATATAAGTTGGAGAAATGAAAGACTCACCAGAAGGTTAAACAGGTTTTGACTGTGTGGATTACAAGTGGAGATTTTTAAAAAAAGTTTTTTTTGCACTTCAGTAAGAGAAACAGGTATTTTATTTAGGAGGTCACGTAGTGTCCATTTGACTTTGCAGAGATTCTTTTGTAAAATTTAAGTGGATACTTCTACTAGTTCACCTTCAAAATACATTTATAAATGGTTTATAAACAGATACTGCTTTACATTGTGTAATTTATACAGGATATTGATGCATTTTAGAACATAATATATTGCTGTGCCATAGAAGTAATGCTCTCTTTGAAATTTTATTGCCACTAGTGTTTTTCAGGCAAATGGCATATAGCTGTATATATAAATGATAGCTGTAAGTAGATATCAGACATTGAATGTTGAAATCAAACCTCAAAAAGAAAATATAGTTTTACTAGATACACATTATCTAGTACAATTAGTACATAATTGTTATTCAACATACAGTGGTGGACAAAAATCTGTATGTTCAACAAAGAAAGTTATTGAGATCTCTGTGTGGACTAAACATTTCAAAGATGTACAGTAAATGAAATGAAATATGATTAATCCTAAATTTAGCAAAATGCTTGAATTCGTGACTGTGGTTTGGTATTTCCTGATATTGGACAATTTGGTCTTCCATACAGAGTAAGAGCGTTTTAAACTATGAAGCCTGCTTAAAAAAAAACATATATAAAAATATAGTAAACAAACCCTTTACTGTAATATACACCCACAACTGTTCCAGCTACTGCCGTTTGGTAATTAGTGTCAAGGAGGTCCTCAGTGCACTTACGGTATTTAAGATTTATTTTGTGTTACTTAGTTTATATATAGCATAAAAATATGAACCACAAGAAAATAACATGTAACCCAGAAATTTTAAACTTCCTTTATTATATGCAACGGCAGGAGATTTAATAGCAGAAATGTAATTACATGGAAAAACACATGGTTACATTTTGCTGTGTAGCAGAATATTTGTGATGACTTCGGAATAAATGTGTATTTCCCACAAGCTTCCAAAAAAAGGTATTAGTTTTGGCACTCTTTTTCTTGAAAGTTAGCTAATTTATTTATGTATTAATCTGTGAGTGTCTGGTGATTTTTTTTTAACGTGTTTTATTGCTGAAAGTTTTGGCCTCTGCCTTGCAGTGTCACTTTTTGTGCATTGTATAGCTATAACAAATATAAGAATCCTTGTTAAGTGACATTTTGCACTTTTAAAACTTCACTGTTTAAAAGAGTTTTGGGGAAAATAAAAGTTGCGTTTATGTGTGTGTCTGGCAACATTATCCATTGTATTGCGTTTAAAATTCTGTCTAATGTTTCATGAGCTTTCATGAGCTTTTGGCAACAGATGATGATGAAGGGAAGGTCTTCCATCAGAGCATTTACAACTGACCAGAACGCACACACATGTTTTCAACAAAAACAAAGTTTCAGTTATTGACCATGTACGTAACCTACATTCTAAAAAATACTGGGTTATTTTTTTTCTACCTAAATGCTTTTGGGTCATTTAATTGGGTTGTTTTCTCAGTTTTGGCTTGATTTGTGTAACCCAACCACTGGGTTATTGGATGGGTCATTTTCACTGACAGTTGATCAATGCACCCCTCCACCACCTCGGCGCCTCAGCCCAGCTCCTTGGGTCAAATCAACTCAGCATGGACTGTTTAAATTCCCCTCAGGTGGAGGTAGCAGTTTTCACATGGACAGACTGTTAGATTTATTTGGAGAAACAAGGTTCGTATCAGTATATTTATCCACAAAACCCTTACTGTACACTAGAAAAAGCAAAAATGTGCATTAACAGTCCAGATTACATGACATAAAATGCACCTCTATCTTTATCTATCTATATCTATATTTGAAATATTCAAAGGGTAAAAATATCCCTGAAAATATTAACCCATTTATGAAATAAAATGAACCCAGCGTTTCTGTAAAAAAAAAAATTTTAAATGAAAGCATCCTTTTGGTTGAAAAAGAACCCATTTGCTGGGTTAAAATGAACAACTCAACTTGATGGGTTAGTTTAGCCCAAAATGTGTTCTGTCCTATATTTCCCCAAGCCCTTGGGCTAAAAATAACCCAATTTGGGTTGAGTGCAATAGCTCCTGTATTTTAGTTTTTAAAATCAACTACTGTTCAAGCTCCTGAAAGGCATAGTTCTAGTTGAGAACATTTTGAAACTTAGATTTAGAAACGGCAGGAAGTATTTTTGCAATTTTTAAATGGCCTTTGATCTACTGTTTTCATGCATTTTTCCTACAAATGTGGAACTTCAAGTCCCGTGCCAGTGACGTACAGAAACAAGAAGTGAAAGAGACATGGATTAATAATGGAAAAAACCATGTAACTATTTTGCAATGAAAGTGGAAAGGTTAATACTTGTGTAGTGGCCTTTTAACATGGGGACATTTGAACACTTTATACTACGTATAGATCTGAAAACTACATGCTTTCCTGAAACGAAATGTTGATCTTTCACTCATATCTCAACTGCGGAAAAAAAGCATTATATAGCATTTTAATTCCATTTAAAATTTATTCAAACTCGAGAGACCAAAAACAATCCCATGGTTAAAGTCAGAGATCACGTTTTTTCCCCTTTCTGATGTTTGAAGATGAACAGAAGCTCTTGTCCTGTATCTGCATGATTCTATGCATTGTGCTTCTGCCACATGATTGGATTACTGAATAATTGCATGAATGAGCAGGTGCACAGATGTTCCTATTAAAGTGGCCCTTGGGTGTATAGATATAAAAGCTTTGCAGGTATAAAATGCAATTCTGAGGCATGGCTTTGTGTCTGTGTTTAATTCCTGTTTCTTTAGTTTCTTGGTTAGACAGATACGTGTTTTTGCTTAGCTCATTACTTTCTAGGCCATTGTTTTCTTTTTTTAAGAAACGCTGACGTCCCTGAGTTCTTGGCATACTTCAAGAGAATGGGATAAAATATCACACTTCACGTACATATTACAGACAACAGTTCATATTTCCGTATCATATTTCTGACACGGCTGAAAAATCAAACAGCTGGAGCTTTTTTTTTTTTAATTGCTCCAAGACTCCAAGACCATTTTATTGACCATTTTCTCATTCTCTTCAGTATAAGTATGTGGCCATCAGCATGGGAGAAAACCAAAGAGGTCTGAACACAAAGAGGAAAAAATCCAAGATGGTTGACATGTCAACTAATGAATATGAAAATACATTTGCAGTTGATCACATTTTTAAACACAACCATGACCGTAATAAAACAGTTGAAAATTTTGAGTTGGAGCTACATTTGCAGACAGTTTTATAGTAATTAAAAAAACATTTTATGGTTGAAAAAACATTGTGGTGAAAATAAGCCTATGGCAAGTTTCCATGTGTTTAAACTCAGTTTATATATTTATATAAGCTGATTGGTTTAGTGGTTAGCACGTTTGCCTCGCACACCCGGGGTTGGGGGTTCGATTTCCTCCTCTGCGCACCACGGGTGCGTTTGCATGTTCTCCCTGTGCTTCGGGGGTTTCCTCCAAGTACTCCGGTTTCATCCATCAGTCCAAGGACATGCGTTGTAGTTTGATTGGCATTTCCAAATTGTGTGTGTCTGTGATTGTCCCCTGTGATGGGTTGACACTCCGTCCAGGGTGTCCCCCGCCTCATGCTCTGAATCCCCTGGGATAGGCAACCTTGTATAGGATTAGCAGTACAGAAGATGGATGGATTTATGGATATTTGCTGATTTTTATCAAGAGCTTTAATACTTCTGGATTTCACTATAAATAGAATTTGAGTTAAAAACTCATAACCCAGTGGGAAAAACCTATTGCAAAATAGAGAAACATTTCTTATGTAACTCGATTGACAGAATGTCGATCTTAAATATATCTATAGAATGTTTTGAAATTGTGTGAAAAATATTTCATGACCATTATAGAACTGTTCCAACATCTTTATTGTCAATCCACTATTATAGTGGTACACCTTACTTAAATATGTTTAGTCTCTTCAGAGTTCACACATTAATTAACTGCATCTAGACAGAATAATGATGACTTGTACCTGATACCTTAGGGCCATGGTCTCTAAGTAGGGTCCTGGGAGTCCAAGGGTGTCATATCACAGCAAACCAGTGAGTACATTTCCCATCCTGCACTGTGGCCTACAAACATGACCGCCATGGACTGCAATTCCCAGGACACTCACCTTCATTCTAATCACATACACCTGCATCCTATTCACAGCACTCACAACCACAGTATAAAGAGACGGTTTGTACACAATAGCTTTGCGAAGTATTACGCTCAGTTGCTTAGTCTCTGTTGTATTTCCAAGCCTTTTATTGTGTTTGCTTTTCTGGTTATTGACTTTGTTTACTCTGTTGACCTTGATTCTCTGCCCTGCCTAGTTTAGCCTGTTTGCCTGATCGTTTGACCCTAGCCTGCCATACCTGCAGTTTCTTCTGTCCTGCGCCTACATCATGTGACAAAGGGGTCAGTGAAAGAGTGGATTATTGTTTATCTGGAGGACTGAAACAGTTATTTCTAAAATTATGAATAAACCTAATGTGGCATAAGAATAGCAGAATAATGCTCAGAGATGAGCTTATCATTCAGTTCATCTCTGACTAATCACCGGAACTGAACAGGTTTCATCCTAATCTCAGTAACTCAAAAACAAGTAGTCGTATAAATAATATCAAGTGGAAGGGACAGTTTTAATCATTTTATGTTTAAATTGTGGAATTTGAGTAATGTAATTCACATGAAATGTGAAAATTATTTCAATTTAAATTCACATTTTTAAAAGTGTGATATGAGTGGAAATAATTCAGGAATAAAATCTCCAATCCACAGTGTTGAATTAACACCTACAGGGTTTATAAATGTCCAGTTAGACACAAATGAACTCTGAAAGAGTTCATTCAATACTCTAGTTCATTCAATAATTCAGCACTGGGAATTTTGCTGCACATCAAAGTGTGAGAACTTAGGTGGTTATAGTTGTAACTGCTAGGTCGGTTCATTTTAAAATGGGGAACTTAAATGTAGAGGAAAGACGTCAAAATGTACCGAAATAGCACAGCTTGAGGTTTTGTATCAATGAAAGCTCAAGGTGTAGACTAAATAGTATCGTAGGTAAATAAGCTCTTTCATGTCAGATGGCATTTAAAGTACTTATTTAACACAGTTAAAACTCCAGTGCTTTACATTTCAACCGTTTCAAAACATTTATCTCAGCATTCAGGAAAGTATCAGGAAAGAAATATGTGACACATCGAGTAGGACGGGTTGTATTGTGTGTGTGTGTGTGTGAGTGAGAGACAGAAAGAGAGAGAGAGAGAGAGCTCAGACAGAACGATGTGTAGAGGAGAGAAGCTCAGTGCACAGGTGTGAGTGTGGAAATAGTATGATTGTTCAAATTAGTTGGCAGGTTGTGATTTTCTCGCTCAAATCATAACTCCCACAGTGACTCTCATGGATATGGCTGTCATCCTCTGTTTACTGTTACATTACTACTTGTTTTCGGTTACATTTTTGGCCACGACAGCGCAGCTGACCCCGATTAAAGGTAAGAAAATTGAGTTTTCGCAATTTAAACACTTTAATTTAACTAGCTTTATTTGTTCTGATTTTCCTGATAGAATATTAGATATAACACAAATACTTGAAAGAAATATATTTTGTTTTATGTTTCAAAAACATTTTTGACTTTTTAACAAACGATATAGAACAAGTGCAATACATTAAATGGCTTAGCTATATCGGGTTTCTCTTTCGTCACGTGACACACAATACAGTTATAATTTTTTAAATTATTATTTATTGAAGCAAAAATGTTATCCAACACCTATCACCCATGTGAAAAACTAATTGCCCCCTTGAACTTAAAATCTGATTGTGCCACCTTTAGCAGCAATAACTGCAACCAAACAGAGAATTAATAAGTATGGGGCAGATGCATTTTCACATAGCTGGAATTGGATAACGTTGTTGCTTCAATTAATTACATTATCATTTAAAAACTGTATTTTGGGTTTATTCAGGTTGCCTTTCTATTATCTTAGATTTTGTTTCAATATCAGAAACAATTTCATATACTTTTCATATTCACATATTATTATATTCATATACTTTATGAACATTTACACTGTATGTATATATATATATATATAAAATGTACACTCTATATGTAAAGAAAGCATATTTTAATAACCATAATAACTTGAATCCACAATTTGCAGAGGACATTTTGGACTCGACCTCAGACAGAGATCTGCAATGGCTATCCGATCCACCTGAAGCTGTACGTATCTCATTTCAAATCTAGTGATGAACCTTTCTGTAACTGCCATTCATTAAAATGTGTAATTTGCATATTGAGATGTTTAATTTCGTATGTTACAAATCATTTATTTCAGTTTCAAAAGATAAAGTTAAAGCTGGGGCTGACCTCAGCCCACCTTGTCTACCAAGGCTGTAATTCAAATTTGAAAAACAGACTAAAAACATTGTGGACTACATGGATGGCGAAGAAGGATGCCCATGAGCTTCAGCTGGACCTGCTTTTTGCTCAAAATGACAAAACACCTGTCATAATCCAGTTACTGGAATCTGATGGACCAGTGGAACGTCCTCAGACTCGACAAAAACAACAACAGATTGTAGCTCCACAGGAATTTACTCAGCCTAAAAGCCCTCAGGATGTGGAGAGACACCTGTATCACGCGCAGGGTCTAGACTTGGGGAAGATCAAAAGAAATGGCTTTCATTTGGGTTTCTCCTACAGCGGATCATGCATATTTATTTCGTCTGTACGGGTCTTCTACATGAAATGTCCCGGGATGACAGTGAACCAGACTAGTTTTGGAGGAGCATCAGCAGGGTCAGGATGGATCAGAGGCCAGTGTGTGGATGGAGCTGAAGAAAAGTCTACCCCAATGATTGAGTGCGAGTCTAATGGACAGTGGGGTGTAATGCAAGGATTCTGTGTCTGTGGAGCTGGTTATGAAGCAGAGGGGAACATGTGTAAAGGTAAAAGGATGCTTTAAATTTTTACCTCTTGAAGATTTACACCCATGAAAGCTCTACAAGAATAATTCATGAGACATACACAGTACACCTAGTCAGATTAATCATTTTATTTCAGTGTTATTGCTGAATTTTTTTGCATAACATCATTTCCCAAGTCACCCAAGCAGCATGACATGTTCCTACTTGTTCAGGCAAGTTATCAGAAGGAAAGTATGACTGATAATTCGTAAAGTAACAAGCCTTTAACCATATGTCATACAGTATTTTTCTATCAAGACCATACACTCAGCTCTGTTGTATTCTATAGACAGGTGTTCCTCTGGAACAGGGTTGGTGATCACTGGTGAAGAGATGAGTTAGCACTACAGGACTGAGAAAATTTGAACTGCAAGAGTTGCATTAGTGTGTTGACAATAAATGCAGAGAACTCAGTGCTGAAAATCTATCACCCTGTGTAGCATGCAGAGGAGGCATGATGTGTATGTCCTTGTAGCTTGTTTATGAGAAGCAGTATTAGTCACCATCAAAAATTCATGAAAAAACTCATTAGTCATTCCAGGCATTGGTCAAATCATGTTATCAGCCAAGGGGTAATTGGTACTTGTGATACGCAATGGTACAGAGCTATTGGTGAAGGGGTAATTGCACAACAAAAACCCACAGAAACCCATCTGGGGTGTCCAACTCTGGTATTGAAGGCCTGGAATGTAGAATAGTTTGGTGATTTCCCTGCTAAAACACACTTAATAATCCTAGAAAATTGAACATTGAGTTGAATCAGATATAGTGAGGTGGGGAAAACCTGTCTTGTTATGGGTGTTATTAGGGGAAAAAGAACCGATAACAAACTAAGGGTGGATATCCATGAATGTAATTTTATTTATGATTTATTTTTTTACACAGCTTGTGGTCTGGGCAGCTACAAAGCTGCCAACGAAAGTGGTGAATGTCAGCTTTGCCCGTCCAATAGTAGAACATCCTCGGAAGGTGCTTCAAACTGTGACTGTGAAGAAGGATATGCCCGACTGCAGAATGACCCACCACACCTAGGCTGTACAAGTGTGTAACGTATCTTTCATTTATTAATAAAAAGCCTTGGTCTTGTTTTTAACCTCTTCATCATTTACATCACAGTGGTTTATTACATATACATTCTTTGTAATTCATTGAAATTGCTAGACATACATAGACAGATATAGCTATAAACACGTGTGTAAGAAAATCTTTCCTTACTTTCTGTTATTTATTTTCAGGATCTCCATCAGCACCGCTCAACTTAACTATACATCACTTGAGTAGCACAGACCTGATTGTGAACTGGGCCACGCCTGCAGATCTTGGTGGAAGAGAGGAAGTGATGTATGATGTAGAGTGTAGACAAAAGACAGAAGGATCTCTTGCTCCATGGATTCCATGTGACAATACCATGGTAATAACTCCACAGTCCACAGGGCTGACTGAAACAGTGGCCACCATTACTGGATTACAAGCACATGTGAGCTACCAGCTTTCTGTCAGAGCATACAACAGAATATCTCAGAAACTGGGCACATCTGGGTCTTCACAGTCCATTACTATATGTAAGTGATGATTCCCATCAAAAACAGTTGATCTGAGTAATAATAAAGGATGTATTTGTTAGTTTAGATGATGGCAAAATATGACCATACTGTACGTACATTTCAGGGGGGGAAATGGTCTGATTAGTACATTTAAGGGTTCTTTGTTTTGTCCTTCTGAGGGAATCCTTAAAGGTTGTATGTAGAACTCTACAAGAGTAATAATCAGAACCCCTTTAGGTAGCATGTATGAGGTAATATTTAACAAATTTACTCTGTGTGCCTGACAGTGAAGACTCCAGTAGTAATCACAGCTGTTCCAGTACCAACACCTGCTGCCAGGCAACAGCTCAAAACTCCAGTGATTGGCGGCGTGCTGTGTGGAATACTGCTACTCCTGGCGCTGATATCAGCTGCGTTCTGCCTTGTACGCAGAGGTCATAGTAAATTCAGGTAAAGAAACTAGTATTTTTTTCGTAAACAAAAAAATAAATTTTAAAAGAAGGACATAAAAACTCTAAATAAAATAATATAGAAAGAAATATTTGAATTTATATTTTATTATTATATTTATTTCACTATTATCATTATTGTTGTTATAACAATTCAAAACAGTGTAACTTAGGGCTTGATCATTCTATTTATAAACTTAAGTATTAGAGATGCACCGATTTATCGGCCAATAATCGGTATAGTTTATATAGTTTATAAACTATATAAAGGCCGATTATATCCTGTCAGTCAAAAGAGGGCGGGAAAACAGATCGATTTCGTGCTGTGTGTAAACATGATGTCTCTTGTGTGGAATGACGACAAAACTGCAGTTTGTAATCTCTGCACTGCTAAAATTTTACACCCGACGCTGCAGCCGTGAAGCAGGAGTTTCAGCGTCGAATCTAATGTTTTTTGCCGCACTGCTCACGCTGAATTAAAGCACCAGTACACTGTTGAAAGATTTAAATGAAGATGAGTTGACAAAAAACTATAAATTGCACAGAAAAATATATTTGTAGAGTAGTATATTTCATATCCAGTTAATGTCAATATATAAAAAAGTTGATATTATATATTACCAGTTTGATGTTCAGTGATGAAGTAGAAATGCTGTTTGTGGTGAGTGAATGTGAGACTAACAGGAGGTTTTTTAAATTCCAGTCAATGTTAATATGAATTAATAATATTCAATAAATTAAGAAATCTTACTTTAATCTTCAGAATTTAGTTCATATGTTAATGTTAATTTGAATAATGTGTTTTCTGTTTATGAGACCAGTTAATCTGAAACAACTTTTTGAAATGGAGAGAATAAAGTTTTTAATTTGCATTTCCTTCAGAATTGTGGAATTAATTATTATTAAAAGAAAAGAATAAAAGGCAGAACTATTGGTATCGGTTATCGGTTATCGGCCGATATCACTCTGAATAATCGGTTATCGATATCGGCTGAGAAATTTAGTATCGGTGCATCTCTATTAATTATTTGTATTCTGTATTGGGTTTAGGGAAGATCAAGAAGTGGAGCTTATGCCTTTACAGGGTGTTGGTAGAGTGTACAGACCCCCTGAAGAACCACAAACTACATCTCTTCAACAAACTGCCAGTAAGATTTAATTAAACTTCATCTCATTAAAACACACAGAAAATGATGGCAGTGAGTTTTGGTGGAAGTGGTCCATGACTGGAATTTAGCCTTTAAAATTGTTTACAGTTCATTTCAGCAGTGTCAGTGGATGTACAGTTGACTGCAGTGTCATTAAACATATACATGTGAGCTATACCTCAGAGCTGTCTCTACCATTGTCTCTCTTTAGGTTCTGTCCCGTTTTTGGACAGTGTGAATGAAAGCCTGCTGTCTGGTATTAAAGACGTGTTGGTAGATCGCAACCGAGTCACGCTGGGCAAAGAGCTCGGGAAAGGTACACATATCTTCAGGCTAAAAAAAATAAATAGATGCTGGTCAGTCAGAATGAACTTGTCTTTAGTTCATTCTTCATACTGAATGGTGTAGTCCAGTACAATATTAAATAGGTTTGGCATTTCACCTCTTTTAGGAGAATTTGGGGCAGTCTATGAGGGCATGTTCTTATTAGAAGACAATGAGAACATCCAAGTGGCAGTGAAGACCATGAGAGGCAAGTACAATATACACCAGCTGCACCATTTTAAAAATAATCATTTTTATTGACTCTCTGTTTTGTCTATGAGTACTATAAAAAAAAAAGAAAAAAAAAGATTAAATGAAAGGGCTCAATTACAAATCCAACATTGACACTTCTACCTTGAGTTCTTGACATCACTGTGCTGAGCTGACATTTATTATTATTATATTACTATTAATGAAATATACTATAACTAACCAGCTCTTATTATGGGTGGCTGTAATCCAGCTAATTTCACTTCACTATATTATCCTACATATCAGACTCTAGGTCATTTTTCCCCCTGAGATCTGGTCTGTCTGCCTTAAGTGGTCACATTTGCATCTGACACATGACATCTGTCATTAGTATATACAGCCCTCTGTCATGAAACATTTTATCACAATAACTTAATGCATACTCCATGTGCATCATACACTATATGGCCAAAGTTGTGGACACCTGACCATCACATGCATATGCGGTACTTCCCCAAACTATTGCCACAAAGTTGGAATTACACAATTGTGTAGAATGTCTTTGTATGCTATAGCTTTAAGATTTCCCGTCAACGAAACTAAGAAGCTCAAACATGTTAAAGCATGACAATGCCCCTATGCATAAATCGAGGTACATGAAGACATAGTTTGCCAAAGTTGGAGTGGAAGAACTTGACGTCACTGAACATCCTTGGGACGAACTGGAACATGGACTGAACCTCAGGCCTCGCCTGACATCAGTGCCTGACTTCACTAATGCTCTTGTGGCTGAATGAACACAAATCCCCACAGCCACACTCCAAAATCTAGTGGAAAGCCTTCCCAGAAGCATAAAGGTTATTATAACAGGAAAAGGGGACTAAATCTGGAGTGAGATGTTCAAAAAACAGATATGGGTGTGATGGTCAAGTGTCCACAAACTTTTGAAAATGTAGTACGCAGTTATAGAAGGGAATTATTTATAATTTCACTATCCGTTGTCACCCAGATGAGGATGGGTTCCTTTCAAGTTTTCTTCCTCATATCGTCTTAGGGAGTTTTTACTTGCCATGGTCGCCTCTGGCTTGCTTATTAGGAATAAATCTATCAATTTCAAATGTATATCCCGAATTTATATATTTCTGTACTGCAATGGACTGGCACCCTGTCCAGGGTGTACCCCGCCTTGTGCCCGATGCTCCCTGGGATAGGCTCCAGGTTGCCCGGTGACCCTGAAGAAGGAGTAAGCGGTAGAAGATGGATGGATGGATGGATATATTTCTGTAAAGCTGCTTTGTGACAATGTCCATTGTTAAAAGCATTATACAAACAAAAATGAAGTGAATTGAATTTAGGTCATATAATGTATATACATCAGAAAATTATACTGAAACTGAACTACGGACACTATTCAGCTCACTCACGTTTAAGATGTTAAATATAGTTATAGCCTACTTCGTGTTGGATAACATTGAAATATTTAATTTAGAATATGTTTCTAATTCTTGTTACAGTTGGAATTAACAGCCAGGACGATCTGGAGTCATTTCTTAAGGAAGCTGAAATCATGCAGCACTTTGACCATGATAACATAGTGAAACTTCTAGGTAAAATACAACTTCTCTAAATGTCTATTTCGAGAGAAGAAAGTTTTGTCTGTGTCTCTGTGAAATTCTTCATAGTATGGATTATATGATTATAGTCAGAGTTTTATATTGTCTGTACTGTGTATTGTCCTGTTAATCAGCGTATATTTTCTGATTTTGAAAGAGCCTCTTGCTCAAGCTGTGTGTTCATGAAAAAAACACTATTTTGGTTTATAGTTCTGAACATAGTTCAGAGTGTGTGAACTAGGGCTTTAATCTTTAATCTTTAGCTAGGGCTTTGGTGTCTTGGTGATTAAAGGCTTTGGGTTATTGCTCAGAAGGTCAGGAGTTCAAGCCCCAGCACTGCAAAGTGACCACCGTTGGGCCCTTTGTCAAGGCCCTTAACTCTCAATTGCTCAGTTGTACAAATGAGATAGATGTAAGTCACTCTAGGTAAGGGTGTCTGCCAAAAATGCCATAATTATAAATTGTAGTTACTCATGCGTTGTTTTTTGTGTCAAGGCAAATGGACACAGATTTTGCCATGATAATGCTGTTGCAGACACAAACTGAATTATATATGGTCTTAGAACACATAATGTAAAACTAGTACCTTTTCACATTGTGACCAAGTGACCAAGACAGCCTAATACAAAGTTTCAAGTCTTGGAACCAAATTTTGACATGTGAGCACCGCTAGAACACATAAAGCCAGAATAAAAGAAAAGAAAGCCGGGGCAGTGGTGGCTTGGCAGTTAAGGCTCTGGGTTACTGATCAGAAAGTGAGGGGGTTCAATCCCCAGCACTGCCAAGCTGCCACTGTTGGGCCCTTGAGCAAGGCCCTTAACTCTCACGGCTCCAGGGGCACTGTATCATGGCTGACCCTGTGCTCTGACCCCAACATCCTAACATGCTGGGGTATGCAAAGAAAACAATTTCACTGTGCTGTAATGTATACGTGATTAATAAATACTCATTATCAATACAAAAGCCACTTACGCACATCTCAACACTACACTAATACTGGGTAGGGTCTCACTTTGCACTGAAATCAGGGGCAAGTCTTCCTGGCATGGCTTCCACAAATATGTTAAATATTCCTTTGAGATCCTGCTCTATGTTTACATGATTGCATCATACAATTCCTGTAGATTTTTCATGTGCACTTTCATGCTGTAAATATCTCATTCTATCACATCCCAAAGCTGTTCTATTGGATTCAGATGCTTTTCTGTTCACCACAGTTGTTCAGAGTGGTTACCTGAGTTACTGTAGGCTTTCAGTCAGCTCGAACCAGTTTGGCCATTTGCCGTTGACCTCTCTCATCAACAACGCGTTTCTGTCTGTAGAACTGCAGCTCACTGGATGTTTTTCTTTTATTGCACCATTCTGAGTATACTATATGGGCAACTTCAGAGACTGGAGATCAACAGTTATAGAAATACTCAAACCAGCCTGTCTGGCACCAAAAAACAGTCAAAATCACTGAGATCACATTTTCCCCCTTCAGATGTTTGATGTGAGCATTACTGGAAGCTCCTGGCCTGTATCTGCAAGATTTTATGCATTGCACCGATGCCATGATTGGCTGATTAGATAATTGCATGAATGAGTAGATGTACAGTGCATGGTGAGTGTATGTTAACCTTTTACAAACTGCCTCAAATGAGCTGCTACTGCTTAACCTTGGTCCTCAACTTGATCTCCACTGTGGCAAGTTGAAAATAAAAAGTTACTGAAGTAAGAGAGGACAATTGGGTAATGAAATACTTGAAGTTGAAATGTGTATTTATGTGCCACGTCTGTCCACCAGGTGTCACTCTGGAGACGGTAGAGAACTCTTCCATCCCCGTTCCACTAGTCATCCTACCATTCTTGAAACATGGAGACCTCAGACGATTTCTTATAGCTACCCGCTATGGTGACATTCCTATGGTGAATACCAAAGACACATACACAAGCGAGCAGACATTTCCAGACAATATTTTAGATCTCATAACTTGCAGTCTGATACTTAAGCCAAATAAATAACAAATCACCTCATTCCTTGTGACATCTGTAACTGACTACTTCATTTCAGTTCGTGCCTCATCAGAGCCTGCTACGCTTTATGATTGACATTGCCTCAGGCATGGAGTATCTCAGCTGCAAGGGCTTTTTGCATAGAGATTTGGCAGCACGCAACTGCATGTAAGTCCTTGGTTGCATTTCTGAACATTTTATATTACAGTAAACTAGTGGTATTTGACAATTTTTCTCTCTCACTCATCACCCACGCGTGCAGGTTGGGAGATGATCTGTGTGTACGTGTGGCTGACTTCGGCCTTTCCAAACAGATCTTCAGCAGTAACTATTACAGACAGAAGGTTGCTATACGAATGCCAATCAAGTGGATGGCCATAGAAAGCCTTTCTGAATCCATCTACACCAGCAAGAGTGATGTGGTCAGTCCCGAATATTACTGTCAAGACACATTTTTGGGTTTATTCTGAAATAGTTTGTTGAATCTTTCACCGTCTTTAACTGTATGCAGTGGTCCTTTGGAGTGACCATGTGGGAGATTGTGTCCAGAGGAAAGACTCCATATCCTGGCATCCCCAACCATGAGCTTTTAGAACTGCTTGAAAATGGGCATCGCCTCAAACAGGGGGACTGTGACAGTAAACTGTGAGTGCTTTCCATATGTTTTCATTCAGCAAGAGCTGAGCAGTGAGTAGGAAAAAAGCAGATGCTACTCAAGAAGGAATGCTGTAGTGATGCTTTCTCTGTATCCAGATTAATCAAAACAGAGCAAAGACTATTGGGTATACTTAAACTTGAGGAGAACCATTTTGAGGATTAATTCAGACTTCTTCATATTGGCCATGTATTAACAGTCCAGATGCAATAAAAATGCTGACAATAAAACTGTCATTCCCAACTTCTGACCTGGAAAAACCATTTGTGTCAAACTCCAGGTGGGAATTATACAGTAAGCCATAATTTTTTTACATTTCTAAAAGCCCTGATTTCTCAGACCAAGCCTGGATTTGAGGCAATGGCCTTCATAAACATTCCATATGTTCTAAGAAATTAAGTCTAAAAATAGGAATAAATGGCCATATTCAGAGTTGAGTTAAGAATGTATAATAAGGAGCTAGAATACAGATATTGTGCACATTAGTATTGAGACTGCAGGTGTAACTATATGACCAAATGTTTGTGGGCACTTGACCAGGACTCCCATATGTGGGCCTTTTGCCCAAACTTTTGCCACAAAGTTGCACGCGAATTATATAAACTATGACTTTGTATGCTGTAGCATTACAATTTCCGTTCACTGAAACAAAGGGGTTGAGTCCAAAACCTGTTCCAGCATGACAGTTCCCCTGAGCGCAAAGCGAGGTCTAAAAAGACATGGTTTGCCAAGCTTGGTTTGGAAACACTCAAGTGTCCTGCACATAGACCTGACTTCAACTCAACTGAACACCTTTGGTATGAATTGGTAGCTGACTACACCACAGGCTTTCTTCCAACATCAGTGCCTGACATCAATAATGCTTTTGCAGCTGAATGAGCACAAAACCCCAAACAACATTGGAATAGGATGTAAACTTTGGAATGGGATGTTCAGCAGATTTAATGGTCAGGTGTCCATATACTTTTGGCCACATGGTATACCCGCTACTTAGACAGTTGTGTAGCAATTGTGGGCTTAAAGGCAAGTGCTTAAAGTCTTCAATTTCATTAAATATTCGGAAAATAACCATCAGTATGCTAATGTTGGCTAATATTCGATAAAACAAACACAACAAAAACTTTTACCTAGTAAACAAAAATGACAAAAAAATTAAATAACAATAACAGGAGGTTTTTCCATCCTCCTGAATTATCCTGAAGGTTGTAAATATGGCATGAGGTGCTGAGAAGTGAGATCTTTATATGATGACATAAACAGAGCTTGTGAAATTCATTATAAAAATAACCGTTGAGCATGGGCTTTTAAATTCAGTATCAACCGAGAAATTCAAAAGCTCTTGTAGTCTCTAAATATTGTGTTTTCCTCTTTTTTCCTTCCTCTATCACCCTTTCAGATATGAGGTGATGCTGAGCTGCTGGCACAAAGAGCCCTCACAGCGGCCTTGTTTTGCAGAGCTGGCTCAGAGACTTAAAGCTCTACTGTGTGAGCTTCCGCCCTTGGAGCCCAGTAAAGAGAGCTACTACATCAACCAGGGCCTGGAGGCAGCCAACGCCACCCAGAGCAGTGCTGCAGAGCCTGACCCTGAGGGAGCTGTAGGAAACATTTACTTTCCCTCGCCAGAGGCCAGAACAGACTGCGCTAAAAGGAAAGAGGAGGTGAAGGAAGACGAAGAGGAAGGATATCTGCTCTGCAATAAACGTGCCATGTAGACTGTCAAAAATGGAGGCCCAAATTCTTGATGTAATTTGCATATATATATATATTTTTTAAAAAATAAAAAAAAAATTACTAATTTTTTAAAATAAAACATCCAATCCAGTGTGCACGCTTTCAATTTAGTGCCTACGGTATTCATAATTCAGACATTAAAGTTCGGTCCATGTTTCTAAACACGACACTTGTCAACACCATAACACATTTACTCTGTGAGAATGTACAATAAGTGCATGCAGCAAAACTTGTGTTCATTTGGCCAATGTCTGAATTCTTTGGAAGCCAAAGACATGCACCAGCTATGTGCTCCTTGCCTTGGCCCTGACTATCTAAAAGCTGGAGGGCCTTGCTCAAGGGCTCAACAGTGGCATCATGGCAGTGCTTGGGTTTGAACCCCCGGCCTCCCAATAATTAACCCAGAGCTTTAACCACTAAGCCACCACTATATTTAGGCAGTGGAAGCCCAGTGGTTAAGACACTGAACTACTGAATGAAAGGTTGTGAGTTTAAATCCTAGCACTGCCAACCTGCCACTGCTGGGCCCTTGAGCACAACTGCTTGGTTGTATAAAAATAAGATAAGTCACTCTGGATAAGGGTACCTGCCAAATACCGTAAATGTACATTTACTCCCCCCTTCACTGTTATAATAACCTCCATTCTTCTGTAAACGCTTCCCACTAAATTTTGTTGCGCGGCTGTGTGCATTTGCCCATTCAGCCACCAGAGCATTATGAGGTGAGGTACTGATGCTGGATGAGAAGGCCTGAGACATGTGCCTCTGACCATAGCAACAAGCTGGAACTGTCTAGCTTAATATAGCGTGTGTGTGGCCCGATAAGTATTGAGAAGAAGGACCGAAAATACCTGCATGAGAGCAGTATTTACTGCAGATACTGCTTCATTCCTTACTTTTTATAATTTATTTTATTTAAAAAAAAGTCTCAGCATGCAGTAACTGAGCATGTTTCTGCCACGGAGATTAGCACAAAGATGCATTTTGACATTATGGGAATGAATAAATCCCACGTCCTGGTCCCTGACTCACATCTATGGCCAATTTAAATAAATAAATAAATAAATAAATATTTTTAAAAAATAAATAAATAATGTGTGTAAAATACACTAGTATCTTTAGTACACTAGTATTGAAAGTCAGAAATGATCAAATTAACAGATGACACATTTTAGAATAATGTTCATACATTTCTCATGAACTTCCCTGGAGCTGCTCTTTAATGAATCAGTTCAGGTTTGAAATTAAAGTCAACTCAAGAAACGGGCGGGTGACGTCATGCACGCCTTGCTTAACTCGCTTTCTTCGTTTATTTCTTTTCTCTTTTTTTTGCTAGTGAGGTCTCTTTTGAAATCCGTTCGTACTGCCACGTCATCTGATGTCACTGCCGCACCTGCGCAGCCATCTTGTACTTTTCCTGCGGCCAGAGAAGAAGGAAGAAAAGCAAGGATAAAATAACCGTGGTGTTGTTCAGTAGAGTAATGTTCGGTAAGTAAAAAGGGACTAGGCAGAAAGGCAGTGTGCGGTGTGACAGCAGCGGAGGGTAAACAGACACGCAGCGGAGTTCGCCACAGTGCCTCAGAAACGCAGACGGAGGAGTTATCTGTTTTCTGGGAGGGAAAGAAGAAGGAAGAGTGTCCGTCAGATTTCCACCTAAAAAAATAAAAAGACACCCCGGCCTTCACCAACATGAATCCTGAATAGTAAGAATTCCTCTTCTTTCACTACACCTGCAGTACAAATGGACCGTTTTCACTTATGTTTCACGTCCACTGGTGATAAAACCATGGCGTCGTTACCGGACAAGCTTTGTCACCTCGTCTAGTTAGCCCCCGTCAGCTGGCTAGCTAACCCAGCGGTATATTCTACACCCGTTTTACGACACAATCCACTTCCTGTGCTGTGATTGGATATAATCGGGAACTGCTCGTGACGGTGGACTACGAGCCAATCCAAACGCAGAACGAAGCGCACTACCAGCCACTCCTAGCGTTGGAGGCGGGAGGTATCGGAATACGGGTTCGTTATGCTAATTTAACGAATATATCCAAACTAGCTAGCTAGCTAAAATAATATTGGCCGTGTGAAGTAGCTCACCAAATTTGTGCGTGGACTAGTGGACGTCAGGAGAGAGAATTTCTCCGTTTACACATTTCCTTTCTTTCTTTAATTTTTGTTGTTATTTAGACACTTTTTAAACAGACGCTGGGTTGCTAATTTGCGCTGGGTTGCTAATCGAAAGTGACGCCATTGGTTTACGCCGCAACTGGTTTCCTGTCGTTTTATTTGGCCTCGTTAAGTGAAATGGGTGCGTTTCATGAAAATAAACCGTAAGCCGGAGAAAATTGACAGAAGTTTCGCCATAGCTTGTGTGACTGGGTTAGGCCTGTGAAGTCTCTGGGTTGTGGCTGGAGGAGGAGGAGGTCATTGGTTTTAAGGATGGCCGATATGAAAACAAACTCCCATCACGATACTTTAACACATATTTTCACCATACACGATAACTGCCTTGTTAACAGCTCGCCAATAAAAGCGGATCAAAATTTTGAGAATATTTCAGCCGAAAGATGACTTCTTGCACGACTTGGAAATAACGAGTCAACGATGATGATCACAGTACCATAGAAATGCGTGTTGTCGCACGATTCCCACACAACCGTCTCTTTTTCTTCTTGCTTGACCGTTTGGTCAGACTGTGTACACCTGATCCAAACAACGCTTTGCTTTGGTTATTCTCAAATTTCGATCTCAACCGCTATTACGTATATAATATGGGCAATGTGGCCAAAATGTAGTATCATAGTAACAAACAACGTGTAGCAAAATATTTACTTTTCCCAAGGTTCGCTTTCAGTAGGATTTCCAGGTCCGTGTGAGGGGAAAAACAGGTCGATGATGGGTAATGATCAGACCAATACCAAAACTGCTTAAAGAAATGCTCGTGTACGTTTATCAGGAATAAAAGCGTAACACCTTGCAGTGCTGCTCGTGCAAGTGGAGAAGTTTAGGTATGTAAGGCGTTTCCATGGCAATGAATCGCCGGGGGTTGAGTAAATTAGGCTGTTTTTAATTTGAACGTGGATTTTAAATATTTTATTATGGACACATTTAATCTCGCATGCGTCCTGTGAAAACCACTGGAGAAAAGAGCAAACGTAGTTCAAATGCAATTTCAGGTTCGAAACACAGGCATGTCAACACTGGTTCCCAGATTGGAGCAGAAACAAAGCCGTTTGAGAACATGTGTGACTTTTACAATAAAGTCCAGTGAACTCACCATTTACTTGTTCAACATTTAGCAGAAAACTAGCAAAGCAAAAGGAAAATAAAAAGCATTTTGTTGGAGTAAATTGCACCTGCATGTGTTTTATACACTCTATACCCTTTATAGGCTCCCTATACTTGACATATATTTTTCATGAAACATGCACGTGCTCATTGCGGATACACACAGTATGGTCAGAAAAGCATCATTTGATGCAGTCTGTCATGACAAGATTGATTTACATATTACCAACCTCTAAAATAATCTCCTGTTATGCGTGGTCTTTTGACACGGACACGTCAGACTGGATGACATGCTGCATGCACAAAGTGCCGATTGCTTCACAACAGATGTGACGCAACGTCTTGTTGCATATGTAACGTTAGTCCTTGACAGTGCCAAGAATTGTGAGTTCTCAGGATTCAGAAAGCACCACAACAGCTCGTCAATTGCAACATATGCGATGGTCAGAAAGGGGCTCGAGTCTCATGGAGGTGTTTCTGAAGGATGGGCCCTGTTTATGTTTACCACTTTATCTAGTTAGTTATAATGGGGGGGGGGGGGGGGGGTGTATTTTATGTGCTGGTCCTTAAAGGAGCGTTTGCTCCACACCCTCCTGAGTTGTGGTGAAATGGTGACACACAACACAGATGCAGTGTTTTAGATCGATGAAATATGAAAGTGCACCTATTATGGTTTCTCAAATATTACCTTTCATGTAGTGTGTTATAGCTGTTTTTGAGTTATTGACTCCCAAAAGAAGGAACAGATTCCAAACAGCTGAAACGAGTCGTTAGTGATTCCAGATTCACTTCCTGCACAAACCTACGTAGGTTTGTAACAAAAAGCCCCACCTCTGGTCTTCATTGGATGCTGGCTGACAGCGGTAGACCAATAACAACAGACTGGGACGTCTGACCAATCAGAGCAGAGTATGCTCTCTGAAAGGAGGAGTTTAGAATTAATCCTTTAAAATGAAATTTAATCAGTCGTTTGCGGGGGGCGGCGGCGGGGGGTGGTAATGCTGCAGTTTAAATTATGAGCACATTAAAGTGTTTTTTGACCTTGGATGCATGTAAATCTATTGTATGAGACCGCTAAAACAAAATTAGGCACGTTTCAAAACCATAGTAGGTGCACTTTAATAGATGTTTGAAAGATATATCTTTGATATATGAACTTTATTTATCCCAAACATAATCATCTTGCTTTCGTACAATTACCTTCTTTTCCTGCTTAATTGTTATTGAACTGTAATCCTCTGTGGTGAAATGTTCAGCTGCAATGTGATTTATGCGTTTCAGTGACTACCTGTTCAAACTGCTCCTCATCGGTGACTCTGGAGTGGGCAAGTCATGTCTCCTGTTGAGATTTGCAGTAAGTACATAACTCGGTCAGTCTGTTTTTAAACAAAATGAATTAAGATAACGAAACTGATCCGATACCATAAACATATCTTACGATATTATACTAATTGAAGTATCACAATGCCAAATAATCATAATTCAAACCTATGTAATGAACTCAATTTACATAAATACATATAAATGAAAACAGACAAACTGAATTTTCCTCTGAATACTTTATTAATGAGCATGAATTTTGGAATGGTTCAATGTGCCACATATTTCATCTACTGTTCTATAGAGCAATGAAATCATGCAAATGGAAATTGTCCTCAGAGTACTAAGAATGAACACAACATTAGGAATAAATAAAATTGGGAACGTTCGCTTGCTTACTAGCAACCATGGCAGATTTTAGTATTTATACACAGCGGTTAGAATAACGTTAGCTTGCTTCGGCTAATTTTATTATTTACACACAGTGGTTAGCGTAAAGTTAGCTTGCTTGGTAGCAAACAGGACATCTTTAAAGATTAAGGTAAAGAGTTTAGTTTAAATGAAGTGTCACTAACCGTTGTGTATTCTGCAAAAGCAGTGGGATGTCGTTTTAGCAAATAGTATTAATTGCTGCACATACATTACTTGCAGTACTACCATAAAAATATACAGTGGCATCGGCGGTATTTGAAGCTTTAATAACGCGATACTATCGTAGTACTGGTATACTGTGCAACTGTACTTTCTGTTAATTAAGCTCTTTGGCACATAAACTCAGCAAAAAAAGAAACATCCCTTTTTAAGGAGACTGTATTTTAAAGATAATTTTGTCAAATCCAAATGAGCTTTACAGATCTTTATTGGAAAGGTTTTAAACAGTGTTTTTCATGCTTGTTGAATGAATCATAAACAATTATTGCACATGCACCTGTGGAACAGTCCTTAAGACACGAACAGTTTACAGGCAATTAAGGTCACAGTTACAATAACTTGGGATACTAAAGAGACCTTTCTACTGACTCTGAAAAACACCAGAAGAAAGATGCCTATGGTTCCTGCTCACCTGCGTGAACATGCCATAGGCCTGCTGCAGGGAGGCATGAGGACTGCAGATGTGGCCAGAGCAATAAACTGCAATGTCTGTAATGTAAGACGCCTAAGACAGTGCTGCAGGGAGACAGGAAGTACAGCTGATCGTCCTCGCAGTGGAAAATTACATGTAACCAGACGTGATGGAGAACTTGTAAATGTCTTGGTGGAAGAGTGGAGTAACATCTCACAGCAAGAACTGACAAATCTTGTGCAGTCCATGATAACGAGATGCACTGTAGAGTACTTACAGATGCTGGTGAACACACCAGATACTGACTGTTACTTTTATATCGACCCCCTCCTTTGTTCAGGGACTCATTATTTTATTTCTGTTTGTCAAATGTCTGTGAGATTTGTTCAGTTTATGTCTCAGTTGTTGAATGTTTTTATGTTAATACAGATATTTATTCATGTTAACAAATTTGCTGGAAATAAAAGCAGTTGAACGTGAGAGAACGCTTATTTTTTTTTATTTTATTGCTGAGTATATGATGCATGCAAATACTCTTACTGAAAACCTGTTTTCATTTGATACGAAGTGGGAGGTTGAAAAGTTCCACTGGGGTCTCTCTAGTAAGATATAGACCTAGTATTTTAGATCAAGTGAGCCCGGATGTGGGTGGCATTTTGCATAACAGTCAAAGCTCAAGGATTATCATATAAGAAGCAATAACTAGTCTTTCGTGTGCGGTGTTTCTTGAAGTCCTTTATGAAAGCTATATAATTCATTCATCCAGAATGTAATTGATTTAAACAGTACTTAAGATTTGTTTAATATACAACTGATTGTGACTGTGCATGCTTGTTTTCCAGGATGACACGTACACAGAGAGCTATATCAGCACCATCGGAGTGGACTTCAAGATCCGCACCATTGAACTGGATGGCAAAACTATTAAGCTTCAGATTGTGAGTGATGATCACACTTTCACTCGGCTGCTCCTGGCCGTTCTTGTGTCTCTCGAGATCAGTTCAAGCTTTAAGGTGTTGGTTACATCAAACATTGTCTACAGATATTCAAGTTGTTAGTCTACAGTACTGTAGTTTGTATTGTAAAATTGTTGTTTGCATTTTTTTTGTGTGCTGGCTTCAATCTAAGCTGTGTGTTAGTCTTTCAAGATCAAATAAATCTGGAGGAAATGTGTCCAGTGCTTTTATTTCTTTTCTGAAAGAATTTCTTGCAAAAGCTGCAATTAGATATATGGCTGTTCATTCTGGTCGAGTAATGATCATCAACTGTTCATGCTCTGCTGAATATATACTTCCGTTCTTTTTTTTTTTTTTTTTGTCTTACTATCTTCTCTAATCTGTTTCTCCCACTCAGTGGGATACTGCTGGACAGGAAAGGTTTCGCACCATCACTTCCAGTTACTACAGAGGAGCCCATGGCATCATTGTGGTGTATGATGTCACTGATCAGGTAATGCAACATGAAGTATTTACTTCATAAGATAAACCAAGTGTAATAATGCATGTACTGCAACATGGCTGTAGATTGAAATGGGGATCTCATGAAAAATGTAGGACTAGAGACACGATATAGATGTCGTGCTAAGCCTAAGCTTGATACATGTAAAGTACCAGTGTTATGTATATTGTTCTATTGCATACTCTTTGCTTATTACTTAAACTGAATCTTGAATCAATAAAAACCCAGATAAAAACAGTTCGAACCATTTTATGGAATAATCAGTATAAGGTGAGACTTCATTCCTAATAGACCTGTAGGTGCTGTGGCATGCTCGGCACCCCAGTTGTCTTGTTTCATAGATCAGTGTCAGTGGTGTAAGAGATCAATGTAATGATTGATTAATGCTTATTAGTGCTGTGTTGAGGTCCGATAGCCTAAAAATGAATCTTTCTAAAGTAAAAGACCACAGCCTTTGCTCTAGAAGTCCTTTCACTGTTTGAAGCTTTCCTGAAAGACTCTCCTGTAACGAGCTGGCATTGAAATTTTGCACACAGTTATGTTGTTTGGTTCAGTTTAGAGTATACATTAATTTTCCGCCCTGTTCTTGTCTTTACGTCAATTCCTCGAGGTACTTTGGTGCTTTATAGAAGCCTTACTGCATCTATCTGTACCAGCATTGTACAATTTATTTTGTCATTGTACTCTCTCTGTAGGAGTCCTACAACAACGTAAAGCAGTGGCTGCAGGAGATTGATCGCTACGCCAGTGAGAATGTCAACAAGCTGCTGGTTGGGAACAAGTGTGACCTCACCACCAAGAAAGTAGTGGACTACACAACAGCCAAAGTATGAACTTACCCATGCTTCAGTGTTCTCACTCTGTACTTCTGTGTTTTAATGGCTCCTTTCATTGTTCTTAATTCAATAAAATGTCTACATGGTGTATGCATTATATAATGTATACATAATATAGAAACTCTCTTCAATTACATTGTAATCAGAAGGGTTCTTTTATGTCTTTGCAGGAATTTGCGGACTCTCTCGCCATCCCTTTCCTTGAAACGAGCGCTAAGAACGCCACCAACGTGGAGCAGGCCTTCATGACCATGGCTGCCGAGATCAAGAAACGCATGGGCCCGGGAGCTACGGCTGGAGGAGACAAGCCCAACTTGAAGATCGAGAGCACTCCAGTTCGACAGTCTGGTGGTGGCTGCTGTTGAAGAGCCTGTGTCTCGCACCTACACACACAAAAACACGCCCTCTCTGCCCTACACATACACACATGCCCATACACACGCACGCACACACACACACACACACACACACACACTTACATCTAGGAGCATAAGAACAGAAGGTGAAGATGTTCTAACGTTCTCATGGGAGTAACCACTGCGTTCGAAGCCAAAGCTTGAGATTTAACTTTCTCTTGGCTTCCTTGCAAGGAGTTTTGTAGCTTCCTCTGAGATCCTGTTCTTCTCCTTGGTTTTATACTCCTAGACTTCACACCCTATCTCTCTCAACCTTTTGTCTTCACAAACCTTGACCTATTCTTCTACTTTAGTCTCACTTGTGTTCAATTTTCCACCCCCAACCCTCTACAGACACAATGATTTCTGGGTCCCTAGAAAGCTTACCTGTCCTATGACCGACATGTGCAAATTCAGAATAGAAAGGTAATTGGCTTTTGGAGGACATCTGTTTATTATATGCAGAGCTGAGGGAAGCGAGTGAGGAGGGAAAGTTATGTAGTCATGTTTGTCATGAAGTCTCTTCCCCAGTTTTGCATTCACAGATCTAACACACAAACCCTTGTAAACTTGTGGAAGTTTCTTTTGGTTGTTGAGTGTATAAAGAATGAAAAACAACAAATTTGGCAATATTATATATTTCATATTCTGATCTTACTAGGATTATTATTCATTTTAAGACTTCTTGTAGGTTTTTTTTTTTTTCCTAATCATAATTATTGTACAAAGGCTTACTGCTGTCAAATGAAGGTGTTTGGCGGGGAGGGGGTGGAACGCTTGATGTCTGGGGTTTAGGCTGGCTGACTAAAGCTACTGTTCCCTGTTACCTCATTTAGCTCTTCCCCTGTCATTTGTTTTCAGGGTAAAAAAAATAATAAATTCAGACTGGAACTCAAAAGCCTAGTGGTGGCACAATTCTCTTCTGTATTTTAAGTAAAAGTCAGTCGTTGTCCTTCATCACTGGACGCTTAGTGCAGTAAGGCAGTAGTATACGTAAAATACATGCAGTCTTTTTGTAGAGTAGTTTGTTTTAGGATTGCGAGCTGAGCTTTCGTTTTTTTTTGTTTGTTTGTTTGTTTTCCAGTAAGTTTTCCTGGTGTGATTCTACTCTTGTTTCAGCCATTCTGTCTTTTTTTTGTCAGAATTACTGTAGCTTTTTGTCCAAGATGTCTTCGGTTTGACGAGTGCTTTGACATCTTAGCGTTTTGACTAGTTGGTCTTCTCCAGAATCTGTATAGGCGTCGCGCATGTTCCACTGTACCAGCTCTGTGTTTGACCCAACCCATCATCCCTGCAAAACTGTGTGGTTTAGAAACGTCTTTTGTATGTGTACATAAAGTGTAAACATACATGTAGAGGGATTTAATTTGAAGTACCCATGAAGGTGTGTTAAAACATTTGGAAGTTTATACTGAGTGTCTTATCAAGATCGAGGATGTTGGGACTGACTGGTCTTGGCTTAAGAGACCGGATATGACCTTCCATATCCTCCGAAAAGCTAAGTGCAACACTCATGGTCAAGTCCCTTTTATTCATTGGGTGTGAAATAAACCTTGAAGTAAAATACAGGACTTTTCTTTACTTGGTCCAGACCAGTACAAAAAATCATTTTGGCAGTATGAGAGTTATATATAGATCATCAAATTAAAACCCCTCTACCCCATTCAGTGTGATTTCAACCTCACATGACAAACAATGTCCCTTTAATGAATATTTTGGATTCAGAGCCCACGAGCAGTGACGGCCTCTGGTGGACAGCAGACAGTGTTTTTGTCATAATACGTAGATTGTAGGTTGTAGGAAAAGAAACAAAACAACATAGATGCAGTTTGTAGAATTCACTGTTTAAGTGTTGACCTGTCTTAAATTTCATATTGTAATATTAGATTACTAATAAACTGAGCCATTTCAAACTACTTTTAATGCCACTTCAGCCATTGCTAACCTCAGAGTAACAATGTATTTTGGGAGAGTAAAGACAGTTTGTTTAGTAAGTGACGGGATTGGTGGAATAGGGGTGGAGGGAGCAGTAGCAGGTTGGTGTACAGGGTGTACAGGATGGGGTTGGGTTTACTGTATTTAGGAACATTCCTTCCATTTCACTTACACGTGATGTCCGCAAACGAAATATACGTCTCACTTCAGACCTGTACTCCATCATCCATCACACATTAAATCTGAGTGTGCCCTGTTTCTGACATGTTCAGAATACGTTTTTTTTTTTCTTTTCTCTTCCCCCCCACAAGGCTTGCTGTTCTACTGATTTTAACCTATGAATTGAGCTATTACATTGTGATGCTGTGTGTCTGATTAATGGATGTGAGCCTAGGGGAAATATTGTAGAGGGGTGGGACATTATTAAAAGTTGGGAGGGCTACTTCTGAATGTGATCGAATTTTGCGGTGTGTGCTTTTTTTTTGGTTTGTTTTGTTTGGCTTTTACTTTTTAACTTTTGTTTATTGTTCTCTTTCTGTCGTTTGCACATCTCTATGTTGCTTTGGGTGAGGCGTAATGAAGGCATGGGCGACGGTTGTAGCGAGCACCAGGCCGGTAGTTCCCCTCTCCCTCTGCTTGCTCACTCTGGTGCTCTCTTTCATAGCTCAGTTTGATCATGTTTTTCTTCTTTCTGTACATATTATTATAAATATATATAATAAAAAAGATCAATGTCTTAAGTGTGGCTTTTTGGGTTTTTTTGGGTTGTGAACAGCTAAAACGTAGACAATATGGCTAAGTGGGAAGGTGCCCTCTGTGCAAACACGGACCATGCAGCAGCTGTTTACCTGGAGAATAAAGGGTGGAAGTATTTTCTAATCTGCATATTCATCAAGCAATTTATTATTCAAAACACTAAACACTGTATGATCTTGCGTGATTTTAATGCACACTTGTCACTGTATTCTGAGGTTAGAGTTTTTGAAATGCTTCATTGCTAATTTAATAGGACTCATGGTTGTCTCCAAAGGTGGAGATTTGTATGAGGTGAAGTCTAGACGACTGGATTTGTTTGGCTATTGAACGTGTTTCACCACTCGTCTCTGGAACGTCTTCAGTCCTGCTTAAAATAGTCCAGACATGACTGTTGAATGTTCCAAATGTGCTCATGATCAAGGATCAATCTAAATTCATTAAAATGACTACACACATTGCTTATGTAGGCATTAATTCTATTGTTAATGAATAGGTGGACATCAAGCTACTATGTACTGTACATATAAATAAATCTAGTTTGCTTTTGACCTGTAAATGGCCTCTGTACTGTATATATTGTTCTCTTCTTTAAATGCTAAGGGCAGTGTGTATAGTGATGGTGGGGAGGCGATGATGACCTTGAGTTATTTATAGCCAGGGAATGAGCTGCAGTCTGCAGACACAACTGTACCACTCTGCTCTGACTTCCCTGAGAAACAGATGAAGAGACTGGGGGAGGGAGAGGGGGAGAGAGTCTGCTTAAGCCTCTCTCTCTCTCTCTATCCTGCTGGATCATCAGTGAGATTTGTCTAAAATGTGTAATGTCTGAGATATATATATATTTTATTCAAACACAAATTACTCCCTGATCCCAATGTCCCAATGTTATGATGCCTGAATATATTTTGAGCTCCTGGCCCTATCCACACAAATTTCATTATCAGGATGATTTCAAGCACAACAACCTACCTGCCCCAAAATGATGCTCGTAAATCTTTCTTAGTACTTTGCCTTTTCACACTAATCTCACAAAAAGCAAACAATTATTTCCTTTTTATTCCATCACCTTTATTTACATATTCTCTCAACAACATTTTCTCCTTCTTCAGCACGTTGATCTCTTGGTGCAGTAACAGTTCAGTACAGTACATTTACTCCTCAAGTCCTTTCGTCCTTTTCTTTCACATGCAGTCCTGCTGTCTCAGTCAACGGGGCCTTGGAAGATGAGCTTGACGTGGCCGTGCTGGCCGGTGAGCCATGTGCCGCAGAACGGGCATGCTGCGTGGAAGGCGTGTGTTCCGTGCGGCAGTGGGATCTGGCTCCAGCCTTGCGCTGTTTTCTCTGAGCACACGTGGCCGCAGGGGCAGAAAGCGTGTGTCGGGGGTCCTGCATCCAGATACAGGCCACCCTCGCAGCCCAGCCAGAGGGGCACGTAGGGCCCCACCTTCCTGCACATAGGGCACTCGCGCTCGGCTGCCCCCACCGCCTTATCCTTCTCCCTGCGGAAGCCCCAGTTGTGGTAGCCATGCACGTGACCGCAGTTCATGTAGACCCATGGCTGCTTCTTGTCGACAGTGGCACGTTGTGCCAGGCTGGGGAAGGCCAGTGTGTTGAAGCCGACTGGACACTGAGGACGTGCAGCATTCAGCTCCTGGCGCAGTGACTCGAGCTGCTTGAGCGTAGGCGTGCGCCGTAGGCCACTCGGGCTCCGCCACAGCAGCGTGGCACCACACAGGTCAATCAGAGAGCCGTCCTGCAGTGTGTTTGACTCATTCTCGACCTACGAGAGTGGAAAGCCCACACACTGGTGAGGATTTGGACAGATCCATGCATTACTAGGCTCAACATTGCTTGAATTACTTGAATCTCTGGCTTTTTTCTGCAGCTTTTTCCATTACCAAGCACTTATTAAATTATTTTGTCCTATTACGGATCACTTTGTCGGAATCATCTAGAATTTTTTATTTAAGAGATTGAACCGGATTGTATAGTTTTTAGTGGTTTATCAAAACAAAGTAAATGCACTTATATAGCGCTTTTTAAAAAATATTTTTTTAACCTTAGCGGTTTCAAAGCATTTTACACTGTGTCTCATTCACCCATTCACACACACACACCAATGGTAGCAAAGCTGCCATGCAAGGCGCTAACTTGCCATCGGGAGCAACTTGGAGTTCAGTGTCTTGCCCAAGGACACTTCAGCATGTGGAATCACACGGGCCAGGAATTGAACCGCCGACCCTACGATTAGTGGACAACCCGCTCTACCACCTGAGCTATAGCCACCCCAATTCAAGGATCGGACCACACCATGCTCTCTCACCCCTACTCACCAGTTTGCCTCTCTGTTGAGCCGAGCGTGTCTCTCTCAGGGCAAAGACATTTCCGCACACAGATATCTCCCGCCACACACCAGGAGTGGGTTCAGAAACAAATTCCCCTGCAGGGTGCATCACTAACACTCCATTGGTAGTCAGCCCATCCATCAAGCCATCTGAGGTCCGCCATTTAGCTGCCCTCTCCTAGCGCAAAGCCAAAGAGCAAAATTATTTTGCCAATTAAGTAGGCATTATGATTTTAAACACTTAATTTCAGTCAATAAGGTTTAAATCATGTATAACACATACTGTGCATATGGATTAAAGAATTTCTCTCTCTCTCTCTCTCCCTCTCTCACACACATATACATACACACACATATACATACACACACACTATATATATATATATATATATATATATATATATATATATATATATATATATATATATATATATATATATATATATATATATATATATATATATATATATATATATATATATATATATATATATATATATGTGTATATATATATACACACACACACATATATATAGCTATTGCGTAACATGTAAGAATGAGGCTTTTTATAATATAATTTATGTCCTCATGGACATACAGTATCTCTCATATATTTATATATTTATTTCCAAGGCTATTTCTCGCCCTATTACTCTCCACCTCCACAGAATAGCAGTGGGCAGAGGGAGTCTGTTGTGTGCCAAGGACATTAGTATGTGTCAGGACTCATGCTGTGGTAAATCTGAACATGAATCACTTACTGCTACAAAACCTGCCTTTTAGTTACATATATGTTTTGAAATAATGCCTTTTTTCTAACTCAGTGAGGCATATTGTTACTTCTATTGCAGTATTTCAGACTTGGAGGGCCTCCTATGTGAAGTTCCCTTATAGTTTAAATTCAAAATGGTCTGAAAAACAAGTTCTGACACACTGATGAGTATCTTTCTGAATAACTGAAATTTCTTTCAACAAAAGAAATAAGTTCACCTTGTACGCTCTCTTATCAAGCAGTAATACACATGCTAATATTAAATCTCTTTGTAAAGCAGCATTCATTAAAGTATCGGTTCATCTGGGCTATGATAAATGATAATTACCACTTCTTCAAATATTTGTCTGAAAACATAATTAACAAAACTGAAAATATGAAAACTTTAATAAAACAGAAGTGCAAAATTTCACAAAAAGTGTCCATAACTACTCACTAGATTCTCTTTCAGCATCCATCCATCCAGTTTCTGTACTGTGGATCCTATATGGGCTAGTGGTGGAGCCTGGAGCCTATCCCAGGGAACTCAGGGCTCAAGGCTGGGGACACCCTGGACAGGCTGCCAACCCATCACAGGACACAATTACCAATCAGCCTACAATGCATGTACTTGGACTTAGGGAGGAAACTGGTGTTCGATTCCCTGCCACTGACCTGTGTGTGCAGAGTTTACATGTTTTCCCTGTGCTTTGGGGCTTTCCTCCTGGTACGCCAGTTTCCTGCCCGAGTCCAAAGTGTCTGTAGTGTATGAATGGGTGTGTGAGTGTGTATATGATTGTGCCCTGTGATAGATTGGTGTCCCGTCCAGTGTGTCCCCTGCCTTGTGCCCGATGCTCCCTGGGAAAGGCTCCAGGTTCCCTGCAACCCTGAAGGATAAGCGGTATAGAAAATGGATGGAATATAGTACTAAAAATCCTAGCACATGCAAGAACCTAAAGTCCTGCATTCCATGTTCTCAAACACTGACCATGCAAAAATGCAGCTCAACACACTTGTAGAAGAAGGCCAACTGTTCATCTATGATTCTGTTCAACCAGTAATTACACAATGACACTTGGAGAAAGTGACTCTCATAAATATTGCCTTATCTGACTGAGTCGCTTGGGAGCTGTTCAAAAATCAAACAGCTTATAGAAAGTACATGCTATTCCTATCAGTCATTTTAATGGCTGACAAGTCTAGTTGTGACAGTGTTTCTTCACCTTCTTTCTTTTTTTTTGGCTACCTTAGTAATTGCTGCTATGACTCACCCCGAGGAAGATGTTTTTGGAGGAGTCGAAACCAGCAGCATATATGCGGGCTGTGTAGGGGGCACTACGCTCACACATGATGCGGCAAGCATAGCGGGAGATGGTGCTCTGTGCTGACTGGCCCCCGTCTCCTCCCGCACCCCCCTGACACTGACCTTGGCACTGCCCGCTGCTGCCCGCCATATCAGTCACCACAAAGTCGATCATGCTCTCTGTGGAACGGCCAATCTTGGAGGAAAACAAAGACATGTATATTAGATAACAGTTCAGGTGAAAACTAAGCTCTATTGCCCTTTACAGTGAGTAAGTACAGTGCTTTGCTTAAGTATTCACCCACTGCCCCTGCTTGAACTGTTCCACATTGTGTAGCATAATAACCTGATAGGGATTTAATTGGGTGGCATTGTGTTGAAAGTTACCTTTGGACTCTTAATTGCTTCACTGATCAATTCCTTCCTTACCTGGCCTCTGACTTGGTAGACAGCCTCTAGGCAGAGTTACAGTTGTGCCATATTCTTTCTCATTTTTAATAAGGGATTTAATGGAGCTCCATGGGGTGTTTTAAGTTTGGGATATTTTTAGTAACTAGATCCAGATTAATGCTTTTCCAGGAATTTGCAACAGGCCATTTGCTCCTTGAGCTTCATCATGCAGTTTCTTCTCTAACAAACTCTGGGGCCTTCCAGGAACAGGTGGAATTATATTAGGATCATGTGACACTTTCAATACACTCTAATTAAGTGACTTCCAATGGCAATTGGTTGCACCAGAACTAATGTAGGGTCTCATGAAAACTTATGTAATCATTGCATTTATGGGGTTTTTTGGTAAACATTTTGCAACCCATATTGGAATGCCCTATTATGGGCTGTTTTGTTTGGATTTAGGACATTAAAATTCCAAATAAATCCATTTCCAATTCAGGGGGTTTTGGTGAATTGTTACGCAAGGCACTCTACATTATTCTTAATCTGTTTCTAATGATCATTTCTGTTTCTCTAAATTCCAATTTATTAACAAATAATATATATATCACCTTAAGCTGGACTTAAAAGCGATGTTCCCCCCCCCCCCAAGGTTGAGACAACAATATGTGGCACTAATCGCTACATGTACTGCGATCATATACAAGAGTGTTTACCTGAAACATATCTGTGTTGGAGTCATGTGTGTACTCTACTATAACAGAATGACTCCTTGACAGCGTGTAGGAGATACTGTGCTGGCTCTTGTTGCTCAGTGCCTGAAACACACATAGAAATACCCCACTCCATCAGATTTTCATCCTTTGTTAGCGCTTTCATTACACCAGTATATGGAACAGTACAGAGGGTGTGCTTAAAATCTCAAATCTTATGCAATGGCCACTGCAATGTTATATAATGGGTTTTTACTCATGGCATTTAGTGGGAGAACCAGGAGATATGCAGGTGGATACGTAGGACTACACTTAAATGTCAGGTTACAGATGTTAAGCCGACTGTTACTAAAATAAAAAATTAAAAGAGAAACTTTTAAGTCATTGTGTGATCGAAACTTCTTTCTTTAGAGGAAGAGTGTTGATCTAATAGTGATTTCTCATTTTGTCATTTCCATTTAGAAGTGTACTTTAGTCCCTCAAGCCAGAGTGTCTTTTGCCAGAGAATCTTTTTGAATAGCCAAAAAGATCACATCTTTAAGACTGGCATTGTGACGCTTGTGAACAGCTAAGTGTATAAGTGGTTAAAAGTGGTACACAAGCTTAATAATAGAACATCTAGCTAAACAATATCCAATACTGCAAGTACATCCTCATCATTTTTTGGTGTATATCTTTAACAATTGCAACAAGCATTCCCACCTTTATTCCATGGCCATACATTTAAGATGCTATCTCTTGTGATATACAAGAAAAGTTCTTGAAATGTACTACATGTATAATATTTATAAGCTACTACAGCATATTAACATAGCACCCTTTACAACAAACTCTCAAACTAGCCTAACATCACAGTGGTTTATGGGACCGCCACTCGGGTTCAGACATGACAGACATCAATTCGTCCAGTGTTTATACTCAATGAGTAATGACAATTGACTTAGTGAGTTCATTAACAACTGTCAATAGAATTAGCATTAACAACTATAAATAGAATTGCTTTTCTAATGCTATTTGGCAACGTAATTGTCAGCAGTAGTAATACAGCCAGAGTAATATATCAGTTATTCAGTTAGTTATTTAGTTTTGGCTGAAGGGTTTCCTATTTGCAATATATACACTAAATAGAGTATAATATACACTCATTGAGCACTTTATTAGGAACCCTACACTAATAGTGTGTAGGGCCCCCTTTTGCTCTCAAAACAGCCTCAAGTCTTCTTTACATGGATTCCACAAGACGTTGGAAACATTCCTGTGGGATTCTGGTCCATGTTGACACGATTGCATCACGCAGTTCCTGCAGATTTTTCAGGTGCACTTTATTCATGCTGTGAGTCTCCCATTCTACCACATCCTAAATCTGTTCTATTAGATTCAGATCCGGGGACTGGGAAGGCCACTGAAGAACACTGAACTCATTGTTATGTTCATGAAAGCAGTTTTAAATTACTTTTGCTTTGTAACATGGTGCACTATCATACTGGAAGTAGCGATTATGAGATGGGTAAATTGTGTTCATGAAGGGATGCACATGGTCAGCAACAATACTCAAGTAGGCTGTGGTGTTCAAGCAATGATTGGTGTTAATCAGCCCAATGTGTGCAAAGAAAACATTCCCCCCACCATTACACCACCTCCACCAGCACAAGGCAGGTGGTTGCATGGATTCATGCTGTTGGTGCTAAATTCTGACCCTACCATCTGTGCACCTCAGCAGAAATCGAGATTAATCAGATCAGGCTACGTTTATCCAGTCTTAAAAAACTATCCAGATTTGGTGAGTCTGTGCCCGCTGCAGCTCAGAATTCTGTTCTTGGCTGACAGAAGTGGGTCCCGACATGATCGTCTGCTGTTGTAGCTCATCCACCTCAAAGTTCAGCATGTTGTGCATTTTGAGATGCTTTTCTGTTCACCACTGTTGTACAGAGTGGTTATCAGCACCATTCTCCGTTGTCCTCTCTCATCAACAAGACGTTTCCTCCTGCAGAACTGCTGCTCACTGGGTGTTTTTTCTTTATTACACCATTCTGAGTAAACTCTAGAGACTGTTGAGGGTGTAAATCCCAGGAGATCAGTAGATATAGAAATACTCAAACCAGCCTGTCTGTCACCAACAATCATGTCACGGTCAAAATCACTGAGATCACATTTTCCCCTTATTCTGATGGTTGACAAACATTACCTAAAGCTGCTAGTTAAGATCTGCATGATTTGATGCACTGTGTTGCTGCCACACAATTGGCTGATTAGATAATTGTATGAATGAATAGGTGTACAGGTGTTCCTAATAAAATGCTCAGTGAGTGTAAAGTCTCGATAGAATACAAGTAGTGCCCTATATTACCTAAGAGAATGCCAGTAAAGAAAACTCTGGATTTCAATGTTGTTCGATAAGTTTGTGCATGTTTTCTATTTTTGACTAAGACTAAAGCACTTAGTTTTGTTCAAGTGCACTCACTACCATTACTGCTGGCCAGCACATTTGCGGTGTCTCATGATTAACAGCAGTTCTACGAGGTAGGGAAGTGAAGGAGCAAAGCACAATTTAATATAAAATAAGCCATGGGCTTATTAACCTCCTGGGAACTCCTAGGTTCACCTGTAACTTGTGCAACGGGAAACAGTGTACAGGCTACAGACAGTTCTGAACAGGTTTAATATTAAGTGATGCTGTGAATTCTCACCTTTGACACCAGAGGTGTGGATACGTTGTGGATGACATCAGGTTTGACGCCATTGGCTTTGGGTCTCTTGTAAAGGGCTAGTCGACTCCTCCTGCGCCCTTTATCACCACCCGCTAGTGAACCATTATGTCTGCATGTGACAGAATTAAAGGCATTAGCTATGTTGGCTAGAGAAGTTACAGTTCCATTCAAATCTAAATGTGTAGTTTTGCAAAGTTTAATGTTTTAGGTCATGATACATGGGCTGACCTGTAAGGAATGCTTAATTGGCTCTAACCACTAATATCCATTATTTTTGGTCAAAAGTTCTATGGGTCTAATGAATATTATTTTGGCCAGAAATAATGTTTGGCAAAAGCAATGACAAATATATATAATAGGAAATTTCCCTGAAATTTGAATGTTGGCACAAGACCTTTAGTAACAACCAGATTCGAAAAACTGTATGAAGTTAGGCAGAGCTTCAACATATGATGAAGACACCAGAAAGTAATTAGACAACAATACTTCATTATCAATTCAAGGATAGGACTCATGAAGCCTTCCAAAAATGACAAAGGAAATGTTTTACAAGTCTCCCATTGATAGTGGAAAGCTGTCTTACAATTCATCAACGGTCCATAACTCATTCACCACATAAGCTCTCGTCTTTCTCCTTATATTGATTGTGAACGTGGTAAATAAAAGCATCCCTCCTCCTGTCAATCACTCCTTCACTAATAGCCAATGGTCTCTGCTCACTTTCTCTTCCAGGCTTTCATTTCTCTGCTACGCTTGGTAGTTGTGGGATTTGAATGATGTCTTTGTCGGCAGTCAAATGAGGTGTTTTACATCCACAGCTGAAATGTGAAGATAAGTGAATGGAGCAGCTGTATCTGTGCTGCACTAGTAAAGCCTGAATGATGTTACATTCATTCATCCAAAAGAAAGGATCATAACAGGAGGCCTATTTATCTGAAGGTAATTTTACTCTTGAACTCCTTCTAAACTACATTCAGCAGAATTTTATTGGCATCTAGAGTTGTAGAAATGTTTTAGCAAAATGAATGCTCTATACAGTGCCCTCCTCTAATATTGGTACCCTTGGTAAATATGAGCAAAGAAGACTGTGAAAAATTGTCTTCATAGTTTAACCTTTTGATCTTTTGTTAACAAAAAAACAAAAAACAAAAAAAACACACAAAAAAACAATAAAACAAAAAAAATACTGGATATCAAACAATTGCAAACACAACACAAGTTTATCAAAAAAATATATATATCTTTGATAAATATAGGTGTGCAACAATTATTGGCATGCCTATGAATTCATATGAGAAAATATATTTGAAGTATATTCCCACTGATTTTTAAATTTTTTAGTACACCTGGGTGACTAGGAACAGGAAAAAATCTCCAAGTATCACAGCTGGAGAATTGAAGAAGTTAGTTGTGTCTTGGGGTCAGAAAGTCTCCAAAACTACAATCTGAAGTCATCTACATCACCACAAGTTGTTTGGAAGGGTTTCAAGAAAAAAAGCCTCTACTCTCATCCAAAATCAAACTCAAGCGTCTTCAGTTTGCCAGACACTACTGGAACTTCAAATGGGATCGGGTTCTGTCAGATGAAACCAAAATATAGTTTTTTGACAAACACCGGAGGGGGTTTTGGTGCACACAGAGAGGTAGCCATATGGAAAAAGTACCTCATGTCCACGGTTAAATATGATGGTGGCTCTTTAATGTTTTGAGACTGTTTTTCTGCCAGAGGACCTGGACATTTTGTTAGGATACATGGTATCATGGACTATCAAATATAAACAGATATTAAATGAAAACCTGACTGCCTCTGCCAGAAACCTTAAAACGGGCCATGGTTGGATCTTCCAGCAGGACAGTGATCCAAAACATACATCAAAATCAACACAAAAATGGTTTACTGACCACAGAATCAAGGTCCTGCCATTTCCATCCCAGTCCCCTGACTTGAAACCCATATAAAACCTGTGGAGTGAACTGAAGAGAAGAGTCCACCAGTGTAAACCTCAAAATTTGAAGGATCTGGAGAGATTCTGTATTGAGGAATGATCTCAGATCCCTTACCATGTATTCTCCAACCTCATCAGGCGTTATAGGAGAAGACTCACTGTTATCTAGGCAAAGGGAGGTAGCACAAAGCATTGATTAAAAGGGTGCCAATAATTGTTGCACACCTATATTTAACAAAGTTTTTTTGGGATAAACCTGTGTTTTGTTTGGAATTGTTTGATATCCATGAGAGCAGAGAATTTTAGTGATTTTTTTTAACAAAAGATCAAAAGGTTAAACAATAAAGACAATTTTTCACAGCCTTCTTTGCTCATATTTACCATGGGTGCCAATATTAGTGGAGGGCACCATATGTGGAAAAATAGATCTGACTATATTGTCATAAACTTTGGCTGATATTACCACAAATTACCAAATACATTTATTCACAGCAGAGTCAAATGACAATAATATATAATTTTGTCTGATGAAAAATCTACAAAATCACAAATTCTTTGGGAACACAATAAAATACAATAAAATAAACAGTAATAAATAAAGCTCAGAAGTGAAAAAAAATTAATGTCAGTGTACAATTCTTACAATTAAAATGAATTGTACACAGCAAACGTTCACAGTTTTCTTGCAGTGGATTCCAGTAAGTCACAGTTACCTGACGAGTCTCTTTACTTTCCAAAACCAAAGCCACTATGAATAATTTCTGACACCAGCAAAAGCCAGTGTTATTTGATCACACCCATGTTAAACATTATCATGCTATCCAAATATCTGATGTCTGCTAATGTGAATTTTCTCTGTAAATAAAGAATGCTTATGTGCCAGTAAAACCTTTTTTTTTTATGGAATTTTCCCACATATCTTCCCACTTTGGTCAATTTCCAATTCTCACTCACTAGCTAGTTCTCCCCTATAATGTGACCGTTACCAATGAGTGAGGGTGAAGGTGTGCTTCCTCCAAAACATATGGGGTCAGACGACTGCATCTTTTCCAACTGCTGTTCATTCTATGTCACAGGGCAGCCAAACACTGTCGGAGGAAAGTGCTAACAGAACTCTTCCATATGCATGAGGTAACGATTGGTTAGTATGGTACGGTTGTACAGATGGTTGTGTCATTGTTGGAATTTAAAGTAGTGATGCCCTGATGAAAGGGCGAACATATTTCTGCTGAGTCGTAGGAAAAACCTATCTAAAAAACAACAACAAACAAACAAACAAACAAACAAAAAACTAGCGGTGCACTTTACATGGGTGCTACTTTACAACAGATTACAACCGGTCAGCCTGACTAGATATTATTTCTGCAACAGTTTATTGCATTAAGCTGTGGCTATTGTCTGGTCTTTGTGCACCAATTTTACAGTAAAATAATAATAATAATAATAATAATAATAATAATTTTTTTATCTTACAGAGAGAGGTGCACATCTGTGAGCTGACTGTATACATTGAACGACAGATGCATTGCATCAGTGTATGCATAAACAGGTTCTCTGATTTCCTGTAAACACAACTAAGCTTTATAAGGAGGCTCTGCAAGAATTTTCAATACCAAACCAATAGTTTTTGCTTTGTGTTGGGGAAAGAATTTAATATGAAGTATTGAGGAAAAATGATCTAATTTACTAGTTAAATCAGCCTATTAAAATAAAAATCATGTTCAATATATAGTTAGTTCATGAAAACACATAGGAATCCACTCATTTGGCAGCTTATTAAGAACAGTTTTGCTTTTACCTCACAGAACAAAGAGGGGAGGGGTGATACAAGGCTTCTAGCAGCCAATAGACATACTAGTTAAATAACATTGTTGTGATTTAACAGCTTTCCATTAGTCATTTAAATGTCACCTATGGGTAGACATGATTATGCCCATATTCCATACAGCCTATAGAAAAGTAGAGATACATGTTTTTCATCAGACATCGATGATCATTGCATACAAGGATACATCACGATATATGCAAAGCATTGTATTATTTCCAAGGTGAAATAAACATTTAGCTGATTCACATAATTAGGTAACTCTAGCCTTCCAAAAACTATCAAATGACTAAATGTTGGTGTCTCACAAGCCAGCATTCTGAGGCTACAGGATGTTCTTACCCCAGCACGATCAGCTCTCCATACTTGATGGGCTCCTTGTCCCCAGGGAATATGGCATCATGGGATTGCGATCCCGAGTCTAGAGGGGGCGATGGTTGGCTCTTGTTGCATGATGGGCGCAGCTCCAGGGACGGAGGAGGACACAGGGCCTCAGAGCTTCCTTCTAAAACCATGTCTGAGGGCCACGTGCAGGGACTTGCAGCTGAGAGAGAAAAGGAGATCATTCATTAAGTACAGTGTGATGTTGTGTTGCACTTTTATCATACAACTTCTCACCTGAAGCACACAAAATAGGGTTCTACCAATTTAATTCTGAGCAGAGTTACTGGGGTTGATCAGTATCAGATATAATTTTCCTATACAATCCACATGTATATTTAATGCAGTAGACATGTTATGTGACTTGAAACGATCTTGTACATAAACATTCATTCATTAATTTTCTGCTTTTCTAATGGGTGTTGTAATCCGTACTTCTTTATCCCCAGCCACAGATTCCATCTCCTCCTGGGGGATCTCTAGTCATTCCCAAGACAACTGTAAGATAGAAGCTGTCCAAGGAGTCCTGGGCCTACCCCAGAGTCTCCAATGGGATGTGACTCTTACAGCTCTACTGAGAGCCAACCATGGGGCATCTTTGTAAGGTGCCCAAACCACCTCAAATAGCCAGGACTTCTACTCTGTGGATCTGGCTTATTAAGCTCCTCACCATGTCATGAAGAGTAAGCCCAGAAACCCTGTGGAGGAACCTCAGTTACACCACCTATATCACAACTTTACTCTTTCAGCCAGTACCCACAGTTGTGACCATAGGTAACGTGTAGATTACCTGGTGAATAGATAGATTTGCTGTATCTAAACACATCTTAAAGCCTGCCACGAATGTTTCCCAAAACAAAATTTTTGTTTGGTGCGAACAATAGGAGATGTACTACAGACCAGCTGATACACGAAATAGCGAGGTTTCTGTAATGCCTTTGAAGTTACCAACCAGCTAACCATCAATCAATGTGCCAAAAAAAAAAAGTGATCTCAGTTACTTTGACCATGGCATGGTTTTTGGTGCCAGATGAGCTGGTTTGAGTATTTCAGATATTGCTGATCTACTGTAACTAAAATAAGCCCTCTTTACAATCATGGTGAGCAGAAAAGCATCTCAGAACGCATAACACTTCGAACCTGAAGAGGATGGGTTACAACAGGAAAGGACCACAACAAGTTCCCTTCCTGTAAGCCAAGAACAGGAATCTGAGGCTATAGTGGGCACAGGCTCATTGAAACTGGACAGTTGAAGATTGAAAGAAAAAAAAGACTAGGCAATGTTTTGATGAGGCTGTGCCCATCTGCCCCAAGGTTTAATGTGTTGCATGTATTCTGAGATGCTTTTCTGTTCACCACGGTTGTAAAGCATGAATATTTGAGTTAACGTAGACTTTGTCAGCTCCAACCAGTCTGGCCATTCACCTCTGACCTGTCTCATCAACAAGCCATTTCCACCCACAGAACTGCCGCTCACTGGACGTGTTGGTTTTTGGCACTATTCTGTGTAAACTCTAGAGACTGTTGCATGAAAATCCCAGGAGATCAGCACTAACAACCTCGCCATGGTCAAAGTCACTGGAGATAATATTTTTCCTGATTCCCATGATTGATGTGAAAATTAAATGAAGCTCTTGACCTGTGTGATTTTATGTATTGTGCTGCTGCACTATGACTGGCTGATAATTGCATGAATGAGTCAGGTTATTAAAGTGGCCAGTAAATGCATGCTTGTTTTAGCTTAAAAATATCTGACGAGTATTAAATGTATCTAAAGATAACATATTAACAAGTGGGCATCTAATTAATGAAAATTACAGAGTTCTATCTTTCCTGACATGATAACCCTTGCTGAATATTCATGCTGAACATGCAATCAAAAGGCTTACAGCTTTATTATTTATTATTTTTTTTATAACACTTAAAAGTAATGTGTACACACTAAAACAGACTTATGGACATATTCATGAAATCATCACTATTATTCATTATACATAAAGTACATCATCAGCGTTACATCAAAGGTAAAATATGTTGACAATGAATATAGGGCTCTACATTCTTGGATTCTATTATGTAAAACTTTACGAGTCTATCTAGCCTAGAGATGATGAACAGCACAAATCAACCAGCCGCAGTTCTCCTACGGTGCAGCAGGGTTGTTGGGGGTGTGATGGTGGGATAGGGCAGACAGAGGGGAAGGGGCAGGTGGGAGAGAGAGAGAGAGAGAGAGAGAGAGAGAGAGAGAGAGAGAGAGAGAGAGAGATAGATGAATGGCGAGAATACAAAAATAGAACAGGCATGCCAGTGCAGATGATGGAGGACAGAGGCATGGCTAAAGAGAAAGCCATGAAGTGCTCAGTGTGACAGAGAGGTAAAGGCTACATCGAGCTAAAACATGTAGCCAGGGCTGTAACAAATGTGTGTGTATTTGTATGCATGTGTGTGTGTGTGTGTGTGTGTGTGTGTGTGTGTGTGTGTGTGTGTGTGTGTGTGTGTTAGGGGATGATATATGCTTGCGCATGAGCTTGGCGGGGTGATGGATTGCCTGCTCTGTGCCATGTACTTTCTAATCAACCCACTATCACAACCTGGAGGAGGAGACTGGGTGTGTGTGTGTGTGTGAGAGAGAGAGAGAGAGAGAGAGAGAGAGAGAAAGATGGACATGGGGGTTAAAGAAAAAAATGGCCAGTGAGGAGAAAAAAAAAAGAATGTGACAGGAGAGTAATAAGGATAGAGAGGAAATGCTGTATGATATAACAAAGGACAAGAGGAGGAAAAATAGTGAGAGGCTTAATGCCCCCCCCATCACGTCTTAGATTTGCCTTTATTAACGACAACCCCCTCACTCCAGACACCATCTGCCATCTTCTTTTCTTCATTTGCTTCTCTTTTTTTTGGTCTTTTCTAAATCATGCCTTTCTTTACCTCCTCATTCATCTCCACCATTTGATTCTTCATCCATTCCCCTCAACTCCTGTCTTCCAAAACATGCCCCATGCTATCTCACTTCCCTCTCACAGTCCTCTTTGCTGCCTCTGCAGCGTGGTGGGGTGTGTGTGTGTGTGTGTGTGTGTGTGTGTGTGTGTGTGTGTGTGTGTGTGTGTGTGTGTGTGTGTGGGAGAAAGAGGGAGACTGTGTGAGAGAGAGAGAGAGTGGGTAGAGGGAGAGTCTGCATCATCTATCTCCATCATGAAACTGATGAAGGGGGCTGCTAAATATACACGTACGGAAATGATCTCCAAAATAACTTCGCCTATTCCAGACTGATCTCAACGAACTTAATTCTTCATCGTCTATACACGCTTCGCAGCAGAACCATTAGCACGCTCTCAGTTTTATGTCGGCGCTGCAGTCTTCATGCACAGCGCAGATCTTGGATGCTGCTACTGTAACAAGGCCAGAAGCACAAGCAGAGTTTTGTGGCTACAAAGTGTGTTTACCTTTAATATAACGATTAGAATTTAAACGCCGGTAATTATCCTGCATTTGCTATGCTAATGTTCTGTACACAACAGTGTCTTGTATATGTTTGTAATAGACATGTATAGAGGCAGTATTGGAGAGGCATTTACTCTTTTCATCTGGTGATGGTGATAATGGTGATATTTTTATATTGCTGTATTATTATACTGAGTAATCATATGGGTGTTTACTGTAGCCTGACATCATTATTTCCTCGTATAACTATTATGCTCTACACTGTCGAGTAGAGCTGCATAATGTGGATAAAAATAGCACACACACTGTGTTGTGCAACACATAGTGGTGAATCCATGATGGAGCGTGGTCACAGAATGACTGGCATTCATTTGACCTCAAGTCATTTTATTTGATTTCTTATTTGCTCTGATTATATATATATATATATATATATATATATATATATATATATATATATATATATATATATATATATATATATATATATATATAAACACACTGCGAATCAAATAAACCAGAAAACATACTTCGAATGCTGAATTCTCACAAAATATGCATGCTCATTTGCATATTGCAGACTCCTGTTGCAAAAATTGCAAAGGCCAAGGCTGTGATAATGAACAACTTTATATTATGATATATTATGTACTCCTATAATACAGAAGACTCTGTGTTGTAATGGTGCAGTTTGTTCAATGTGATGGCGTCCTGTGCATGTTTTACTGTCCTGCCTGACCGGGCTGATGATTGCTGGACCTGCCAGAAGATCAACTGGGAGCAAAGAAGATATGTAATCATATCTTTCTCCTTTCTTCTGATTGCATTCATCTTGTAATATGAGAACAGGTGTGTAATGAGGAGCTGCATTACACTTTCACGCAGGTTCCTATTTTAGTCACGTTACAGGTTTTCCTATGCCGTTTTGAATACTTTATTTCACACAAAAAATTATTACGCCATATAAGGACTCACAGACACAGAATCCTACAGTATAGCTATAACCATGCATCTTAACTTGATGCTGTATACAATATATCCTAAATGAGACAAACAAATGTCCGTTTAACTGTGCCAAATACAAATGCTGATCAGTAGGGATGGGCGATATGGACTTAAAACTATAATCACGATGTTTTCTGGTATTTATTGCGATAACGATGTCAGTGACGATATAAATATAGTACCGTGCGCCACTGTTTTTGGCTACAAGTGATAGCTGTGATTTTGAGAGCCTCAGAAACACAAACATTGATTTAAAAGTAAAACTGATTTTCTGTAACCCAAACCAGTTCCAGATTGTAGAGGTAGCTCCTCGTTTAGCGATAAACTCCTCCTCAGCTTCATGTCCGCCTTCCACCGTACTTGTTTTCGCTCTGCACGTGAGCTGCGAACGGGTCGCACACCATCGCAAACAGATACGTAAAATACGTCATCAACTAGGCTTTATCGTTATTATCACGAGAAGACTAATTCTTATTGTGGGGAGAATTTCTACCGGTATATCGCAAACGATAAGATATCGCCCTTCCCTGCTGATCAGTCTGTACATTAGTTTCTTTTGTGATTGCTGCAGCTAAAAATGCTTGATTTTGCCATGGTTTTTTCTTCAAAATGTGTGATGCAATTTGTGCCTTTTTTTCTGGAAAATACTTGAATTGTCTTTCGCAGTGATGTTTGTTGGTAAATAAGACCTTTTATCCGTACTCACGATTGACGCACGTGAATCGAAGAGGGCAGTGACTGTTGATGCCACATGACGCGTCTTGGCCCATATCTGTGGTAATTTCGAAAAATTGCAAGCTCCTCCGTACACTGCAGAGTTTGTTTGATTTTGCATTCATTTCTATGATAGCAAAATCAGTAAATCCTGGAGGGGCTGGCTTATCAGCATAGTAATTCAATGACTTACCTTTCCTAAAATACCAGTAGCTGCAGTACCAGGAAAAACTGGGATCTGTTAATTCTAGAGGGATGGAATACAAACACTACAACACTACCACCTTACAGAAAGCCATGCATCCACAAAAAACAAATTTGCCTTTATAGAATCATGAAAGCCAGAGCCATGAAGTGTGTAGTGAAAAAACAAACAAAAATCATCATCACCGACCCCTCACACCAAAGCCACCGCATATTTACACTCCAGCAACCTCCAGCAACAGCTACATATCAAATCCACTAGACACTGGAAAAGCTTCTTTCCACATGCAATCAGACTTATGAACACTCCCGCACTTGTGATGCACCAAGATGCAATAACATGTCTGTGTAATACGCATCTGTGCAACAGTCTCTTCTGTTCAATAATACTTGTATTTACTTCTATTCATACCAAACATGTTACCCATGTCTTTGGTATCTTATTTTCATACATAATGTCTATATTCACAACAACATCCGAGTCGAATTCCTTGCCTACGGTATTGTGTGAGAAACAACCTAGTGCTATACTAGTGCTACAAATCAAGGTGTTCAAAGCCCTGCATAATACTCCAAAGTAGATTACGTGTCAGAGAAATGCAGATCCCAATAGTCCTGTTAGTCCTTCTCGCTGTCTACATGGACCTGCAGAAGCAGTCTGCATGTAGCACTAATCTTATAAGCTACAAATCTGTTCTCAACTCCAGTATGTCACAGGTGGATCTCACAACCACATCCACACCCAGACACTCACGCACCACAGACATACAAACCTGTAAGAGTACAACCAGAAAGAAAAAAAATAGAAATTCAACAGTTCTCTGTTATAAAATAAATAAATAAATAATAATAATCACCACATGCTGTGCTGAGTCACTGTGCCTAACATATAGTCATACTTCAACCACCATGTCATGTCTGGTTGCATTAATGTCCTCTGTGGGTTTGATTCTGCTAGAGATAAATGATTTGACATCCATAAAATAATATAAGAATATAAGATAAAAAAAAAAACAAATACAGTGTCAATCTGACCCTGACATCATTATAATTATCATCATCATCACCACCATTATTGTACAGACACACTGTAATTGCGTGCAGTTCAAATATTTTCTGAGGGTCAAAGCAGCATGCCATTGCCATCTTGTTGCCACGTTCAGTGCAGGCCTTGTAACAGAAACTTACTTCAATTTCAACACATCGTTATGTAATGGCATTATGGTTTGAAAATCCCATGCTTTCAGATGCTAGACTGCAGGGGGTTATGCGTCTACAGTAATACACACACACACACACACACACACACACACACACACTCTCTCTCTCTCTCTCTCATTCTCTCTCACACACACACTGTTGATTGTCGATAAACAGCTCAGGACAATTCACCATAGCCTACTCCAACAACCATTTCCATGATGCTGCACTTTAAATCATACCGCAAATCTCTGAACTACTGACAGCCTCGCTTTTATTATTTCACATAAAACACCAACCTTGAGTAACAACAAGCAGAAAGCACCCATTGCAGGGGCAAATCGTCATTACAGTACATGTCCTCCGGCTGTGAGGCTGAAAATATTGATCACCAGGCTGGGAGTGATGGGAGACACTCACTGCGCACACACAGTAAACAGTCTAATGCACGCACAACATCACGCGCAATCGATTCAAAGACATGAAGCAGTGTCCGGACAGACTGTCCTTAAAATGAATGAATAAAAAAAATGCCAAAACACACCCGCTGATGTTTGCGTCGTCAGTCCCGATGGCTGGTTTACTCCGCGTGTGGCATCAGAAGGGCGCGTGGCGCTGCTGGTCTCCTCGCGCTCACGATGATGATGTGGACGACGCGCTCATCGCCACTCAGACACACCGGGGTCATTACGGTACACAGTGATGGGGTAATGTTAATCCGACTGAGGAATTTCACTCCGGACACGACATTCATGTGACACGCCCATCGCTCCTATTATATGCGTTGTCCCCTTCGAAGAAACACAACAGAGAAGGTGTTTCACCGTCGCCTTCAGAGTGGGTGTGTACGCTTGGTTTGGACGCCGTGACCGGGTTTAAGACACGCCTTACACGAGCGGTGTAGGCACAGGCTCCGCCCACCCGCCGCTCCACCGCACGCGCTCTGACGCTCTCAGAGCCTCCGCACAAACCGGGAACGCGAGAAAACACCGCGAGAGCCTAGTAATTTCGAGGTCTTCCTCCGCCTCTTACTAGGGACATTAAGCAACAGCTGCGAAAGGAACGGATATGGCGACCGGAAGTAAGCTGTTACACCGCCGTAGCCGAGAACGTAAACGACTACGGAAAGCCAGCTATTCTCCCGTAGTAGACGGTTACAGTAGAACGTCACGAAGTAGCAGTTACAGTTGCGCATGCGCAATACAACATAAGAATGCCGTTTGACGGTCCATCAGTTGCTGTTTCTTAAAGTCCCTATTATTTTACCGTTGGGAACTGCAGTGGAATGTAATTCTATCATTGTCCGCGCGTCAGACATTATGAAACAGCATGCAGTAAGAAACAAACAAACAAACAAAAAAACAGCAACAACAAATCCGATGGTAGAGGTGGACCGATAGTGGGTTTTATCGATACCGATAACTGTTGTCAGTAGCCTACCTGCCGATATCCGATTAATCAGCCGATACTGAATGAACACATAACACACAGAGTAAAATAGTGCTGAACTTTATTACTAAAATAAACAGTACTGACTGTATCATGAAAATGTACTGTACTTTTTAAAAAAATGAAATAAATATATCAATATTAATGTATATTAACTATTAATAAATATGACAGTAAATAAACGATATACATGCAAACAGAACCAAAAAGTAGCACCCCAAATAACAAATAAAAATAAGAGACATTCTAAATGAATCAAAAACACTTCAAATAACAGCAAAATTTGTCAGTGATTTTGCCTCTAGAGAAGGGAAAAACTATCGGTGTGGATTTTTGCAATAACCGATAGTTCCAGTGATCAGTTATAGGTGCTGATTAATCGGCAAAACTGATCAATCGGTCGACCTCTAATCCACATACACATCACACGTGATTGTGTTTTTCACATATGTCTGTGAATAATAAACTATAGTGCCCTCCACTAATATTGGCACCCTTTTTAAATATGAGCAAAGAAGGTTGGAGAATACATGGCAAGGGATCTGAGACCATTCCTCTATACAGAATCTCTCCAGACCTTCTATACAAGGGTGCCAATATTAATGAAGGGCATTGTGTCTGGCTAAAAGTATGTAGACACCTGATCGTCACACCCATATGTGCCCATTCTAAAACCACAGGCATTAGCACCGAGCTGGTCCCCACCTTTGCTGTTATAATAACCTCCACACTTCTGGGAAAGCGTTCCACTAGATTTTGCCATGAAGGAAGTGGTAGCTCAGTGGTTAAGACATTGGAATTCTGTGAGTTCAAATCCCAGCTCCACCAAACTGCCACTGCAGGGCCCTTGAGCAAGACCCGTAACCCTCAACTGCTCAGTTGTGTAAATGAGATAAATGTAATCGCTCTGGATAAAGGGATGTGGGGATTTGTGTATATTCAGCCACAAGAGCTTTAGTGAGGTCAGATACTAATGTCAGGTGAGGGTGTGCAATGTCAGTGTTCCAGTTCATCCCAAAAGTGTTCAGTGGGGTTGAGGTCATGGTTTGGGCCACTTGAGTTCTTCCACTCCAGCCTTGGCAAACCATATCTTTACGGAGCTCTCTTTGTGCACAGTGGCATTGTCATGCTGGAACATGTTTGGGCCTCTTTGTTCCAGTGAAGGGAAATTGTAATGCTACAGTGTACAAAGACTTTCTATACAAGTGTGTACTTCCAACTTTGTGGCAACAGTTTGGCGAAGACTCAAAATCGTGGTCGTGTGAAAATAAATATGTCACAAAATAAAAACACATGCACTACATGTGAAAAGTCCACATGTGAATAAACGTGTGAAGCTTAACATACAGAATATCTTTTTTTTTTTAAAAGAAAAGAAAAAAAAGGGTACCTTTGTTACCTTTGTGAGTTTGTTGAAGGTTTTAGTGTTCATAGAACATCATACTATGTACTCATTCTGTTAAACACCTTTTAATCACCAGGGGTGTGGAGAGTCATCATTTGTGTAACCTATGCCACAATGTCATGTGGGACTGACCCACCTTAGGGACTGCTTGGCAGCGGCAAGTACCAATATACCCTAAAGGTGCATGTGGCAACCACCAGTGCATCACAGCACCATGGACGACATATCTCTATGGTCCCATAAGCTTATTATTGCCTTTCCAAAGGGATGAGGCACTAGAGTGTCTGGCCCACTGGGTGGTGGATGTCATCAACTTGGTGAGAAGACAACTTCAGCCCCTACTGTGGTGTACCGTTTCTTTGGCTTTATTTTATTAAAAATATGTACTGCTCCAGGAAGTCTTTTACAGCTAGACCTCACTCTGCAGTATTTCCAGATTGTGCAAGAATCACAGGTTATCCAGTGCTGTGAGTGCAAGATTCATCTCCGAGCACCATCAATCTTAGGTGAATCCTGTTCCTCACTGATGTCATACATCACCCAATACATGTATTAGCTGTGGTTCTGTGAATACCAGATTATCACCCCCTAGATGATCAGAACCTGCACTGGCTTGGCAAGAAGTTTCTGGGGAATGTTTACTGCATATTTTTTTTACCGCATCATAAGTCACCAAGTTGATTTAGAAGGCTTCAGCCTAGTAGGTTATCTAAGTTAATCCAAAGGTTCAAGCTGACAATTGGAAGAAGGTTTTTGCATTTGTATTTGTATTAATTGAATTTTTCAGACTGGATAACACTGGTCAAGCTCTCAGACATCATGAGCAGTCACTCCTATCCTCTCCATGAGACAATCAATGTGCAGTGGATCACATTGAGCAGCAGGCTTCTCCTTGATGCAGAAAGGAACTCTTTCTCCATTCAGCTATCAGATTGCACAGTTCTATTTTTCATGCACTCAACCTTGAACTATCAATGCACTGTGTCTACATTGTGCACAGTTTATTTTCATTTAGTGCTCTTACATTATTTTTCATTGCTCATATACATCTGCACAGGTGGACTACTAGTGCTAATAAGAAAAAAAGAACCCTTTAAGGGTTTAAGGTTCTTTTGGATAGTTTCCTAAGAAACTATCTAAGAAATTTTCTAATTGACTGTTTAAGATAGATACAAATTAAAGGAAATATAAAGGTCAAACAAACAAACAAACAAACAAAACCCAACAAAAACAGAACGGTGGCTCTGTAATGTTGTGGGAGGCATTTTGCTGGTTGGACTCCACTTGTCTCCTCATATTGAAGGGTCATTGCTAAACAGTATTTCTTATTGATTGCAAATCAGTTATTCCTATGATGAAATATTTATTTTTTGATGGGAGTGCGCTTTCCCGCAAAGACTGCCATGAGTAAAGTAGTGTTAATGGATTTTATGTTGCATTTAATGTTCTCACCTGGCTTCTCTTATTAACAACGTGTTTTAACTCAAACATCTGACACTCACTGTATGTTTTTCTTTATTTCATCATTCCCCTTCATCTCTCGAGAGTGTGGCGCATGAAAATCTCCTGAGGCACTGGAACCAAAAAGTGTACACAGTTAAAGCCAGTCAGGTATTGCATTCTCTTCTTTTATATATATATATATATATATATATATATATATATATATATATATATATATATATATATATATATATATATATATAATTTTTTTAAAATATGTGTTGTATTTTTATAGTCTAATGAGTTCCATCCATGTAATTTTCATATAACAACAATAATAAAAGCAAAGATTATTATTATTATTATTATTATTATTATTATTATTATTATTATTATTATTATTATGGGTGCATGGTGGATTAGTGGTTAACACGTCACACCTCCAGGGTTGGGGGTTTGATTCCCACTGCTGCTCTGTGTGTGTGAAGTTTGCATGTTCTCCCCATGCTGCAGGGGTTTCCTCCGGGTACTCCGGTTTCCTCTGCCAGTCCAAATACATGCATGGTAAGTTGATTGGCATGTCCAAAGTGTCAGTAGTGTATGAATGGGTGTGTGAATGTGTATGTGATTGTGCCCTGCAATGGATTGGCACCCTGTCCAGTGTGTCTCTCGCTTTGTGCCCCATGCTCCCTGGGATAGGCTTCAGGTTCCCCATGACCCAGTAGGATATGCGATATAGAAAATGGATGGATAATAATAATAATAATAATAATAATAATAATAATAATAATAATAATTATTATTATTAGTAGTAGTGGTATAATATAATATAGTATAGTATAGTATAGTATAGTATATAGAAGTACTACCATATAGTAGTAGTAGTAGTGATATATTACCTTTTACTACAAGACTGTAAAGGATTTCATGGTATATGAATAGAGGGTTCTATGTAAATACACTGTTAGAAGAAAGGGATATTCAAGCTTTATTTGGATGGTTAAAGGTTCTTCTTCTTATTATTAAATTATGATGATGATGATGATGATGATTATTATTATTATTATTATTATTATTATTAGTAGTAGTAGTAGTATTAATTATTATTATACATTTTTTTTTACTTGGAACTACTTTGTAGAAGGAGAATCTTTGGCAGAAGAATCTTTTATTGGACTAAATGGCACCTTTTTTTTAAACAGTGTAGGCATTATGTAGCCATAGTTGTAATGTAATATAAATGAACAAAAACGGCAATATAATAATAATAATAATAATAATAATAATAATAATAATAATAATAATAATAATAATAATAGGACAAATCTGATTTGTCTGACGCGCTAATGACGCACCGGCATGCTTAAAAAGACAGACGCACGTTAATGACGTCACTTAATGGCGCCCAAGTACCAGCCTTTAACTTGTAGCTTGGGAAGTACCGAACAGCGCGTTGGATCCTCGACATTAAACACATCTGCAGCGTTTAAGGAGTGAAAAACGTTAGTCTTCGGTCGCCTGGAGTCTGCAGTGTGTCAGGTTCGCCATGCTAGAGGACGATGATTTGATGCCGGGTTTGATATCACAGCAGATCCGTAGGAGCAGCGGTGATGAGTTTGTTCCTCCTGATGGACTCTGCTGGATCTCTGTACTGTCCTGTTTACTGCTCGCGTGCTCCTATGTTGGAAGTTTATACGTCTGGAAAAGTGACTTACCAAGGTATCGTTTACTCTGCGTGTGTTCTCGGATAAAGATTATGCTACATTAATCTGGTTCTACTTCACATGGCATCAGGCTGTTTAACTAGCTAGACAGGATACTGTGTTTATTTACTCTCTGTGCTGTCAGTGAGGGTACTGGGGGAGTTGAGATTTTGGTGCAGAGTGTTTGATTGTTTTCTGGAGGCTTAATAACCTCTGGAAAGAGAAATCGCCAAACTTCGATGAGACAAGTTTTCTTACCTGATGAGCCTTTCGCCTTTAAAACTTATAAAGTCTCACAATATTAAGACCCAGGAAACCTTCTGTCTTTGCGTGGTTCTGTACTGATAAATAACCTTATCTGTACCATTTACTGCAAAACTTCCTGGATATACATTATACACTCCTGGGCAAAATAAATTGGCCAAGCCCAATGTGGCAACATAGTAAGCTTTTAACAACAAATCACTGGTTAGATAATTTGATAATTGATGATAAGTCTTGATAATTTCCTGACTAATGATTTGTTATTAAGACATTAAAAGCTTAATATTTTTGCCATTTTGGGCTTGGCCACTTTTTTTTGCCCAGGAGTGTAAATATATAAAATGAATAAATATTTGATTAATTTATGAATAAAACGCTGCCCGCTAGTTTAGAGGATGGATATTTGAAGGTTGCATTGAAGCTTAAGCAAAGCTCATTTGCTGAGAAATCACACAGCACACGGTTCAATTCCACACTGAAAAAATGTAGTTAACTAGCCATTTTTCCATAGTGTTACTTTTCCAAAGTGTCCGCTATGAGACTACGATATACTACTCCGTATTATTTGATCCCCCAGTGTCTCTGATTCTATGCGTCTGTGTGTGTGTTTGTACTACAAGGGACCATCCATCAGTGATAAAGAGGCGTTTCACTAGTGTGCTGATTGTGTCAGCTTTGTCTCCACTCTTTGTGTGGGGATGGAAAGAGTTCACAGGCATTCAGGTGAGAAGATCTTATGTTTGTGCTTCAAAATAAGTTTTTAACACAGCAGTCTGCAGTCTAATATTTAAACAGCATCTTCTTTAACATTTATGAATATTACCAAAGCTGTAATAAGGGCTTTCTATTTAATACGCAGCACAGATGAGTAAATGTTTGCTGAATCCTGATTAAGTGTTGATGTCACACATATGTTAAATATTGTTTTCATTAGATTACTATATGCCTCTTCAACAGCCAAATCCCAAATTGTATAATTGATTGCATTTTGAATACCGTGCCCGAAATGTGATGTTTCTTACAGAGTTGTTATAATTGCTTGTGTTTTTTGAAGAAAAAAAGCAAACAACAAAAAAATACAAATAGTTAATACAGCTGTATACCTAAACACATATACACACCGTTTATTAGGCACACCCAGTACTTACTTGTATTCATTAATTACTTTATGAACAGACATTATTTGGGTGCTGGATCTGAGAACTGATTGTGTGTGTGTGTATTTGTGTATATATGTGTGTGTGTGTGTATATATATATATATATATATATATATATATGTATATATATATATATATATATATATATATATATATATATATATATATATATATGTGTGTGTGTGTGTGTGTGTGTGTGTGTGTGTATGTATGTATGTATGTATGTGTGTGTGTATATATGTGTGTGTGTGTGTATGTATGTATGTGTGTGTGTATATATGTGTGTGTGTGTGTGTGTATATATGTATGTGTGTGTGTGTGTGTGTGGGGGGGGGTTCTGGTACGAGTGTAGCAGGCGAATTGCTGAAATATTTAAACAACTGAATTCTAGATTGAGAAACAGTCAATCAACCAAAAATGGCTGCAGTCAGATACTAATAAATGGCTAGAGGACAATTAATACAAATTCTAACAGGGGAAAATTAATATTAGTAATACCAGGAATATTAATAAGTAATGTGTGTCTAATTAGAAATAAGAAAATATGTCCGAAACACTCTCTATAGCAACAAATGAGCTAAATACATAGACAAAAAAGGTGGATTGATGTGGGTGGTGTAGCATAAACTGGCAGCTCACTGTATGATGTGCATATACCACATAGCTTAATCTGTAAAATGTAGGCTATTTGAGATGTGTTTTAGGTAAGGTTTCCGTAATAATCAATATGAATGATGCTGTGCTCTGGTGTTGCTTTTAATTTGTCTCTGCCTTTAATTATACAGCCTACTCCATCCTTATTAGCTCTCATGGGAATCCGATTCGAGGGCCTCATTCCAGCGGTCATTCTTCCCCTCATACTGACCATGGTAAGGAATCATCATCTGTCATAAGCTTTAATTAATACACTTCTTATGATTTACCGAATGCATTTTAATGTGAAAGCTGCAGAGTATCATGTAAGAAGCATTTTAAGTTTGCATGTTTAAAAAAAAAAAAAATAAATACAGGGTGGGTGTGCATTATTGTTTATACTGGGGTGCTGTTGAATTCTCAAATCGGATTGGTCAGATGATGTTGGTTAATTTTGTATAACAGCAGCTCTGACAGTAGTTCTGGTTTATATTAATGGTTTATATACTTATCTCTCAAAGTGCTTTAGTATTAGAGGAATAAACCACTTCAGGACACGCTGTTAAGGGGTGGTAACTGAAAACATCATGCCAACCTGTCACTGAACATTTTCCTTTATACAACAGTTATGTCCAGTCCACGGCGCTGTTCCAAGTCATGTTTAAAATGAGTATAACCTCATTGGGAGGTTTCACTGTTTGTATCACTCCTCTTTTTGTTGCTTCTTTGGAAGTTGTTTCCACTAATGAAGTAAACATTAACAAAACATCTGGTTGTATCGTGTCTGTAATGTCACTTACTCAGTATGAATTATTTTTATAGAACTGCCGTATAAAAGCATTATCGCTCGAACAAGAGGATCGGCACAGTTGTGGTTAGTTTTCACACTATCCTTTGTTAGCCAGATGAGGATGGATTCGCTTCTGAGGCTGGTTCCTCTCAAGGTTTCGTCCTCATATCCTCTCAGGGAGTTTTTCCTTGCTACCGTCACCACCGGCTTGTTCAGTAGGGATAAATTCACACACTTTAAATCTATATCCTGTGTTTATATGTTTCTGTAAAGCTGCTTTGAGACAATGTCCATTGTTAGAAGTGCTACACAAATAAAATTGAACTGAACTGATTAGTTGTAGCCATGCTGATATTCAATATAACTGTACGCTTGTTCAAGCGATTGTTGCTCTAATAATGCCTGATCATGTTTTATTTCTTACATAAACCATTGGTTTGCATTCCCTGTCCCAGGCATGCCATGCTTTAGAGATTAAGTACTTTTAGTAAATTTTAAATGTACCTAAAAAAAAATTCAGCTAAAAATGTGCGTCATATAAAAACATGTGTATAGCAACCCTTCTATTGTTGTGTTTTCATGCTTCTGTTCAGTCTCTAAGCTGATCGGGTGTTTCAGTCTAACGCTGCATGTACTGTATGTAGTGTAATGGATCTGCAGGACTGGGATGTACACAGTTAAGACCACTAACTCGTGTTCTCGAGATGGTTTTATGCATCTCGGGCATGTAGTACATGACTCCTTTTTCTCCCCTAGTCTTCTGTTCATCTCACTACTCTGCTTTGTTCTGGTCTAATTATAATATTTCAGTGAACAAGGCTGTGATGTATGGGACTTTCAATATTCATGAAATCGATTATTCATTAAAAGGATCACACTGTAGCAGTCCTTGAAGCTACATGGATTGTAGCAAATCTATATATACTCCTACGAAATGATGAATTTCCAGGTAAATAATGAGTGTGCTTTGCTGTCTCAGGTACTGTTTCTGGGCCCTCTTATCCAGTTAGCCATGGACTGCCCCTGGGGCTTTATTGATGGAATCAAAGTGGCTGTTGGTGAGGAACACAAATGTTTTGCACACTAAACAATAAATGTTTATGCAAGTATCAGTGGTTATTTATTTATTTTTATTAGATGCATACATTTAAAATTTACTTGCTAAAACCGTGCTCTCTACCACGTCGGCAAAACATCAACTGAGGGAATATCTTTTGGAAAAATGATGTTCAGCCCTCAGTACAGTTCCAGAGACTTGTAGAATCTGTGCCAGTGAAGCTGTTTTGGCAGTTCATCATAGCCCAGTGTTCATAAATTTATCAGTCTTTTTTTAGTTTGTCGTCTCTCTCTGTGCATTCCTATCCTCTCTTATTGGCTACGCAGAAAAACAGTTATGTACTGGAGAAGCACTCAGTGTCTACTTAAGGATAATCTAGTTCCCCGCAGACACTGCTGTCTTTAACAGCAGCAGCATTATATCTAAAAGAAAAATATGAATCCACTTTAGAAGTTCATGTAAGTGTCTGTGGGGAACTAGATTATCCTTAAGTAGAAATTAGGGATAAGGGATTAGTCTTTAGGGATACTTTTTGTTAATTTCCCTGAGATTTTTTTTTTTTTGTGACAGTTTTGAGAATTTGTCTGCAATTTTTGTGTGACTGCACTACGGAAATCAACTCATTATGTTATTCATTTTATTTGACAATATTCAGACCTGTTACAAAAATGAGTCGGATTGAATTTTGTTCCTAGACTGTTAGGTCAAATAGGAGCCTTTTTGTCGGTAGCTAACTATAGGACTATCACAAATATATATTTTCTCCTGGAGTCTGGCTGGAGTCTAGTCTTGTCTGGCTTTTAATGTTAAGTGACTTTTCTCTTGGTTGCAGATCCACGCTTCTGGGCGTTATGTCTGAGTGACATGCGCTGGCTGAGGAATCAGGTGGTGGCTCCGCTAACCGAGGAGTTAGTGTTCCGTGCCTGTATGGTACCCATGCTGGTGCCCTGTGCTGGACCCTCAACTGCCATCTTCACATGCCCACTTTTCTTCGGTGTAGGTGAGTGTAAGTCTGCAACAGAAAAGCAGCAGCTCTGATCTGTTTGATGAAAATTCTGTGAAGTCTCCAGATTTTCAGTGTTACTTGGTGTGTGTGTATGTTTGTGTCTGACTGGCGACGGCAGCACATTTTCACCACGTGATTGAGCTCCTGCGCTTCAGACAAGGGACCATCTCAGGAATTTTTCTTTCTGCAGGTATGTAAAAACTTTTAACGAATCATTGCCTCCATTTCAGTTTCTAGAAATAGAAATTTCATACATATGGCTTATAATGCTTCATGGCTGTCTGCTTTTTTGTTGCAGTGTTCCAGTTCTCATACACAGCAGTATTTGGAGCTTACACTGCCTTTATATTTCTCAGAACAGGTGTGTGGAGACTGGATCATTTCATGTTTGATTACTAGAGCTCAACACCACTTATTGCATTATAACAGGTTTATACAACAGTATAATCTCCAAAACACCAAAATAGAACATTTGTTCAGGAAATTGTTTATTATTTTTAAAAACATTTTTTTATTTTTAAGGGCTGATAAGTTGTTTTGGAAGTTATTTGTAAACTTGAAATAATTATATCCACTATATTCTCATGTGCCATTATATCTTATTTGGCATATGTGCAAAATTTCTTGTGAAATGGAATCAAATGTATTAGTACAATTTTTAAATGGATGAAATATTTAAGAACATACAGAAACTACCATTAACATTTGTCTTAACTTTTTTCAAAGCATGAAAAACCACCCATACCACGATTAGGCATTTTATCAATTATAGCAGATAAGTATTAATTATCCGAAAAGCTTTGAAGCACAATAAGTACAAATAGCAATTAAGTTGGATTCCTCCTGATCGGGAGCGTAGACAATTTTATATTGACTTAAAAAGATAAGTGTCACAAATAGGAGGTCGAGACACCAGGGTACTCACAAATTCTACCTCTTTCTCTTTCTCATGTTACTCTGTTTGCTTTCTTCTGCCCTCTCCAGGTCACTTGGTAGGCCCTGTGCTGTGTCACTCATTCTGTAACTACATGGGCTTTCCTGCATTGAGTTCAGCACTGGAACATCCACATCGCCTTACTGTTTTGTCCTTCTATGTGCTGGGAGTTTTGCTCTTCCTGCTCTTCCTCTTCCCCATGACTGACCCACTCTTCTACGGCTGGCCCACCCCCGTCTGCACTCTTGCCTCCTCACTCGGCTCCCTCTGCTCCTAATTTTCCACATTCCACATTGTTCTGCTCTTCTTCAGGACGCGTGCCCTTTCGCACCTAACAGGTCACCTGTGTCACCAGGATGTGCAGTGTAAAGAGGATTACAAGGGCCCCATGAAAAAAGGTATGAAAACTCCCACACTGTGTCTGTGGGCATGAAGTCTGTGTACTCACCAGATCACCAGAATTGCTCTTCCTGCATGGATCGGGCCAATAATGTCAATAAGTCAGACTCTGGAAGAGTTTTGAGAAGACGGGTATTTATACATTGCTGCATGTTCATTGCGTTTATATGATAATATATTTGAATCTGGGTTTATTTGGATATAGTGTTTTTATTATTTTTTTGTTCCACTAAGAAGGGTTCAACACTGTATGTTGTATCACCACCGGGGAATGGATGACTTCTTTTTGTTTTTGAATTCTCTTTGCTCAAATTAACATATGCTGCTTTGTCCGGTGCTAGTACTTGAAGTACAATGATTAGATCTGCCCTGAAACCTTTAGTTTTACTCAAATATTTAAAATATCCCATATAGCAGGATTTCGCTCAAGTTAAATCTAGGGTTGTAATTTGAAAAATTTATTTTAAGTCTTCTATATCACTTAGATAATAAGGCACAGCTTTATGGCTCGATATATGTGTAACTGACCTCATGCCAGTCAGCTTATGCCATTTAATTATAGATCAATGCACAAAGGAAAGCTCTGCATAGAGTCAAAGCTAGCGTGTCTGTTTTTGTTACTTCAGACAGATATTTATAAATATAAATATCTATACCAGCTTTATAAAATTGCTAGTTATATATTTGACTGTGCTTCTATGAAGTCTGGATAACCATTAGGGGTGGTGTGAAACACCTGGAAACCTCCTTGTTCACATGGGCATTCATGCCAAGCCTTTCCAGCAACGTCAAATTATAATGTATGACATTTTTTTTTCATAATAAAGCCTTCTTACGCTGGAACCTTCCCACTGAGCTGGTGCTGGTTCCAAACAAGGAACCCTGCTGGTTATCCGTGTTTCATAAAACCACAGTTAGATGCGTAACTACCATTTTATTTCACCACTTCTGACAGCCAAGGGTGCTGTGAAACACCTGGATAGCCTATGCCATATATAACAATATCATGATAGAGCGAATAGTGACACCCAGGTAGCAGCAGTACGGACTTTTTGGCACATCTCTTAATAATATCTATTGAGGAGGCGTTCCTTATAGAGTCGTATATCATCTTATGGTTGCCCAGACCCTCCTATGGAATTGATTTTGATACCACCCAGCCCAGACAAGGGAGCCTCTCTGTTATAACAAATAAATATTGTTTGAGGATCGGATGATTGGCATCTAAATGAAACCCTACTGAGAAGCCATCTTTTGTTCATAGTGAGGTGAGGCCAGTTGTGGGCCAGTATATCTGATTGGGCTCTGGCTCTGCCAGGTAGAACCACAACCAACCATGTGTTGACTTGGAATCAGCAAAGTGGATTCCCTGCAGCTTGTCACACCTTTCCGGGGGAACCAAATCTGGGCT
>NC_030422.2:13010099-13140099 GCF_001660625.3 Ictalurus punctatus | reverse complement strand
CCTAGTGCATGTTAATGTTATCTTGGCCGAAACGACAACATCTTCCATCCCCCTACACCCCAGTGCCAAGGTTCTGAGTCCTGAACATTAATTTGCTAATCAAATGAGCCAGGTGCAGCTACGAGTGTAATCCTTTCCCTGCTTTTAGAGTCCAGATTCTGTCATATGATTGGACGTTGCTACAGCGTTACCATGGCAAACACAAGGAGGGTTGGGTGTGGTGGTGGGGATGAAGTCATTAGAGACAAAACATTCAAAGAAAAGATAATGTTTACAATGAGAACCTAATTTAGATATTTATGTTTGTGCAAATAAGTCTGGCTGGTGTTGTGTTATTGTTATGTTTGCAGCACGTACACACACACACACACACACACACACACACACACACACACACACCCCGGCGCAGTTACATTCATCCAGATTCATCCACTCTAGTACAAGAAGCATACTGTAACACAGTTGTATGAGCATCATAAGCTTCCACCTTTATTTGGTTGGTTCAGCTTTTTCCATTTTACGCTCTCTTTTAAGACCTCAAACTCCCACATCCAGACACCCCCCCCCCCTGCCAGCGTCTTTGTTCCACATATTATTTTTCACACAGCTTTCCACACAGTCTAATCTCTGCTTGTAAGCACTGTTAGGCTCAGGTGTCTGTGATTTATTTGTTAAAGCTCTTCTGAAGTAGAAATGGAGATTATCATACAGATAAAGGTGCTCAGAATGAATTTAGATGCCAGTAGAGCAGGTTGTTGAAAGGCCATTGTTTTTCTTTGTTCTAAAGCAAATTTGAGCACACATCTATATTTTGGCACACCTCAGTATAAATAGATTTGATTCCGTTCAATTCAATAGATTCAATTATTACATGCATGCTATGTTTTCAATGTCCTCAGTCCGACCATTTTTGAGATTTTATCATTGTTGTAGGACAGGAATACTGTAAGAATGCGTTTATCCTGACTTGCACTGACATGTCTGCACCCCCAATCCCCACCCCCAAAAGTATGTGAAGAATGAATATAGGAAGGGCATCATGGTTTGCTTAACACTTTTTCTTTTTTTATTTGAGAGCATGTATTCAATTACATTATGCCTCTTGTACAAAAGACTTACCAGGTGTTCATCTTGTATTGTAAAATAAGAACTGATTGGTATTGTATTGTACACTTTGTATACCAGTTTTAGACTGAGGTGTCTGGGTTCAAAAGGTATGCAGAATCAATGGCTGCACTGTTGATGTTAATGTAGTAATGGCTGTGTTAACATTGATTGCACTCCCCGTAGCACGTTCGCACCTTCTTAGCACAAATGTTTCTGCATGAGTCACAGAGAATGATTTTCCCCCTAACTGCACCCGAATGACCTGACCTCTAGACACTTTTGCTTGAACATTAGTGAATGACACATTAATTAGAACACATCACATTCAATAGCCAATTCCACATGTTTTTTAAATGTTGTTTTTAAAAAAATTTTTTTTAATAAAATAGGGACCCATTGGTAATATTTATAAATCTCTATGGGTTGTGCAACCTTTGAATGTGTTAAAAGCATCATATAGAAGAAAGTGGCCAAATTAGGTAATTCACAGAGCACAAAGCTAAAAATCACAAAATCTCAATAAAGCAATACTTTGTTCCTTTTTAGTTTATGATCATTAGCATTAGTTACTTGAGTAATTATGTAAATTGCCGTTGCACGTTTCAAGAACTTTTGAGAATGCCCTGTATTGTCCATATATGTATATTCAGTTCCAGTTGTCTTATTGGGTTATGCATAAGTTCTCTGTTGAAGTGACACATATATTAGATGTGGGATCATATCATTATATTTGTCTAGTATTATATTTGTAATCTAAACTATATTTTATTAACAGCTTCAGCTTAAAAGTTTGTAAATGAACTGATGATGAATTATTGGTTGCACTGATGTAGCTACACTCTTCTCACCAATCTTTTTAATCACTTTAAGCTTTCATCGCTTCTTTTATACTGCTTCTATTTCATTGGTAGCACCTGTGCATAACCCTGGGGGCAAATCTGTTGAGAATCTGTTGACCTGGGTCAAAAATGATTCTCTGAAGAAGCAACATTTTACCTGTAATCAAACAGCATTAAGTTTTAAACTCTTTACCACAAACATGTAAAGGCATGGTGTGTGGGAATATAATTTATAGTCTATAACCATAATTTATATATCCACATCTTATATCAGTAATTTGGGCTTTATATGATGTTCTTTAACATATGCAAAACTTATAACTTTGTTGTGAAGAATTTCAAAGAGTCTATAAACATTCTTGATCCAGGTTTTGTAAAAGACAAACTCAACACAATGGTTCTTTAAATATACTTGGCACAAAAAGAAACGTCCTCTCACATTCAACTGCTTTTATTTCCAGCAAATTTCTTAACATGTGTAAAGATTTGTATCTACATAAAAACATTCAACTGAGACATAAACTGAACGAGTTTCACAGACATTTGACTAACAGAAAGGGAGTAATGAGTCCCTGAACAAAGGAGGGGGTCGATATCAAAAGTAACAGTCGGGTATGTGGTGGCCATCAGCTGCTTTAAGTACTGCAGTGCATCTCGTCATCATGGACTGCACCAGATTTGTCAGTTCTTGCTGTGAGATGTTACTCCACTCTTCCATCAAGACATTTACAAGTTCTCCATCACGTCTGGTTAAATTTAACTTTCCACTGCGAGGACGATCCGCTGTCCTTCCTGTCTCCCTGTAGCACTGTCTTACATTACAGACATTGCAGTTTATTGCTCTGGACACATCTGCAGTCCTCATGCCTCCCTGCAGCAGGCCTATGGCATGTTCATGCAGGTGAGCAGGAACCCTAGACATCTTTCTTCTGGTGTTTTTCAGAGTCAGTAGAAAGGTCTCTTTAGTGTCCTAAGTTATTGTAACTGTGACCTTAATTGCCTGTAAACTGTTCGTGCCTTAAGGACTGTTCCACAGGTGAGCGTGCAATAATTGTTTATGGTTCATTGAACAAGCATGAAAAACACTGTTTAAACCCTTTCCAATAAAGATCTGTAAAGCTTATTTGGATTTTACAAAATTATCTTTAAAATACTAAAAACTGGACGTTTCTTTTTTTGCTGAGTTTATATATCACTCTGGTCCCAAATCATATCTAAAGTTGATATCTTTACTTTTGCACCTAAAGCCTGAGAACCTGCTTTTAGCCAGCAAACTTAAGGGAGCTGCAGTGAAACTGGCTGACTTTGGCTTGGCCATTGAGGTGCAGGGAGACCAGCAAGCATGGTTTGGTGCGTATCTATCTCAACACACAGTTATTGTGTTCATTTAAATTCAAATTACTTCTAGCTGAATTCACAAATATAACCGTGTCATATATATATACAAACATGTGGCAGCAGGGCAATGCAAAAATCATGCAGATACAGGTCAACAGCTTCAGTTAATGTTCACATCAAACATTAGAATGGGGAAAATGTGATCTCAGGGACTAGATTGAGTATTTCAGAACTCTCTTTGGATTTTCAAATACAGTAGTCTATAGAGATGAACAGTTTGAGATTGGAAAGTTGTAAAACTGTTGTCTGGTCTTTTTCCAGTCTTCAGCTGACCAGTTTGGGTGAGCCTGTGCCCACTGTAGCCTCAGATTCCTGACGGGAGTGGAACTCAATGTGGTTTTCTGTTGTTGTAGTCCATCCAACTCAAAGTTTGATGTGTTGTGCATTTTGAGATGCTTTTCTGCTCACCACAGTTGTAAATAGTAAAAAGTACTGGTCATTCTCCTCTGACCTCTCTCATCAACAAGTTGTTTCCAGCTGCAGAACTACTGCTGGCTGGATGTTTTTTAACACTATTATGTGGAAACTCTAGAGACTGCTGTGCATGAAATTTGTGAAATACTCAATCCAACATGTTTGATATCTACATAAAGGCTACAGTCAGAATCTCTGAGATCACATTTTTCCCGATTCCAGTGTTTGATGTGAACATTAACTGAAGTATGCTCATGATTTTATGCATTGCTCTGTTGCCACATGTAGTGATTGGATGAGCAAGAATGAGTAGTTGTACAGGTTTTCCTAATAAAGTGCTAATTATGTACATTTCAGTAGCAAATATATACAAGCCTTCTCATTTGTGCTAATTTCTTGATTTAAATCTATGAATGCAACTTTAGAAATAAGGAAATAAGCTAACCTCTATATGGCTTAATGGATTCTTAAGCTTAAATGCAGAAACATTTACATTCTTCTGTGATATTTTGAGAGAGGAGAGGAATTAAGTATTTGAAAAAGTTTGATATCTAAGCTGAATATGTGCATGATCTTTTTTATATGGAATTGGGTAATAGTTCATATGCAGTTGCCTGTAAACATACAGTATATGCTAATATTATAATGATCAAACTGTTCTTTGGTGCATGTATGCTTATCAAATAAGTGTATTTCCTACATTTTCAGCCCAGGTTACTAGTGTTCAGTCACAAGCTAGCATTTTGTCTCATGCTCTAGTGTTTGTTACAGTATCAACTACACAACATGGTGGTAGACGCTTAGTTAACAATTATATTAATTATTTAATATAATATAAATATTATGCTCACACCCTGAGCATAGAAGAAAAGGGCTTTTGATGGAAAATCCCAAGTAATTATACATTTCAATAGACTAACATAGTGCACGTTCAGCCCCTGGTGTCACAAAGCAGCCACCTCTTTAATATACAATGAGCCAGCTAATACTCAAAAGGACCAGGCTAAGCCAAAAGGAAGAAGCATTCATTTTGGTGCTGCACAGTGTTTATTCTGTTCACCTTTAATTCTTTTGTAATATGGCGGTCTTATTTATGCATACTTGTTTTCTAATGAATGAAGGGACATTCTTTTAGAATTTGTTAAAAATAATTATTTTGTATTAGACTTCAAAAAAAAAACCATCATATGTATATGTGTTGCTCTCCATGTGACACTTAAAGGATTCATATTTAATAGAACATTTTAATGGTTGACTGTTAAGTCAGCATGATGTCACAATTCTGACTTTTTGTTTTGTCTCAAAGGATTTGCTGGCACTCCTGGTTACTTGTCTCCTGAGGTGTTAAGGAAGGAACCCTATGGGAAGCCAGTTGATATGTGGGCTTGTGGTATGTGTTTCATCTGGTGTACTTTTATATAGATATAAAAATACAGTAATTTTTTCCCCTCTCCACCTTGTTTGTGCATGATGACATTGTGTATGATTTAACTTTTGCCTGCCTACAATTTAAATGTCTCTTGATATTTGACTATATAACCAAAAGGTAACAGTGCCCTCTACTAATATTGGCACCCTTGGTAATTATGAGCAAATAAGGCTGTGAAAAATTCTTTGCTGAATATAGGTGTGCAAATAATATTGGCACCCCTATGAATTCATATGAGAAAACAATATTTGAAGTATATTTCCATTGATATTTGACATTTTTAATACACCTGTGTGACTAGGAACAGGAAATTGTTCAACCATGACTTCCTGTTTCACAGGGGTATACACATGAGGTAACACATAGACCAGATTCCCTTAGTCATTCATAACAATGGTTCAGACCAAGGAATATAGCTGTGATGTGTGGCAAAAGGTTGTTGAGCTTCACCAAATGGGAAGTGGCTAAGAGAAAATAGTACAAGGATTGAAAATGCCCATTTCCACCATCAGGGCAATAATTAAGAAGTCCCAGTCAACTGGAAATGTTATGACTCAACCTGGAAGAGTGCGTGTCTATATTGTCTCAATGCTCTGTGAAGAGGATGGTTCGAGTTACCAAAAAAATCTCCAAGTATCACAGCTGGAGAAGTTAGTTGCATCTCAGGGTCAGAAAGTCTCCAAAACTACAATCTGAAGTCATCTACATCACCACAAGTTGTTTGGAAGGGTTTCAAGAAAAAAGTCTCTACTCTCATCCAAAAACAAACTCAAGTGTCTTCAGTTTGCCCGACACTACTGGAACTTCAAATGGAATCGGGTTCTATGGTCAGATGAAACCAAAACAGAGCTTTTTGACAATAAACACTAGAGGTGGTTTTGGCGCACACAGAGAGGTAGCCATAAGGAAAAGTACCTCATGTCCATGGTTAAATATGGTGGTGGCTCTTTAATTTTTTTCTGGCTCTTTTTCTGCCAGAGGATCTGGACATTTTTTTAGGATACATGGCATCATGGACTCCATCAAATATCAACAGATATTAAATGAAAACCTGACTGCTCTGCCATCTTAAAATGGGCTGTGATGAGATCTTCCAGCAGGACAGTGATCCAAAACATACATCAAAATCAACACAAAAATGGTTTACTGACCACAAAATCAAGGTCCTGCCATGGCCATCCCAGTCCCCTAACTTGAAACCCATAGAAAACCTGTGGAGTGAACGGAAGAAGAGAGTCCACCAGTGTGGACCTCAAAATTTGAAGGATCTGGAGAGATTCTGTATAGCGGAATGGTCCAGATCACTTGCCATATATTATCCAACCTCATCAGGCATTGTAGGAGAAGTCTAAGAGCAAAGGGAAGTAGCACAAATAATTGTTGCAGACATGTATTTAACAAAGATATTTTTTTTGATAAACATTTTTGTTTGCAATTGTTTGATATCCATGAGAGCAGAGTATGTGAATTTTGAACAAAAGATCAAAAGGTTTAATAAAGAAAATTTTTCACTGCCTCCTTTGCTCATATTTACCAAGTGTACCAGTATTAGTGGCGAGCACTGTACATTAGGAATCCAAATAGATATTGGATATGCCTTATCTTTTTCCACCAGATGTATAAAGAAATGGAACAAATGTATTTGGCCAGTGCTGTTAGGAAACTTTTAAAACTTCATAAATGGCATGTTTTGTTTTTCACAACAGACCTTTCATTCTAACATTCACTGCGTTTACATGGACAACAATACTCCACTCTTAACCCGATTAAGACCATACTCTAATTAAGAAACTACCATGTAAACAGCAATTTTTAATTACCTTAATCTAATTAAGGTCATACTTGAAGTAAGCAATAATTGAATTAAGACAGGTGGAGTACTTCTATTTTAGTCGCATTATGGACGTGTATTACAGACATGTAAACACCTTAATTACATTATGAACGTCGTGTGAGAGTTTTCACCGCATTTTGCGACAGGACACGATCACACATGGCAGTTTTACGGCGAACAAGAGAGTTTGGCTGCGTCCCAAACCGCATACTTGCCTACTATAGGCCTGTAGTGGGGAAAAATACATGTATCTCCTCCACTATATAGACGGTAAGTACGCGATTTGGGACACAGCCCACGGCTTCAAGCAGTTGTCTGTTAGCACGTATAGCATGACAAATAATGAACTGCACTTAAAGTGTTCCTAAAAAAATTTAATAAAAACACCCAAAACTGTATACGGTATCATAACGAAGATGAACTCTATGTTGATGCGTGAATTTCTGGAGGGACGTCGGACGGCGTGGCGCGGTGACGTAATGACACGGGCTGTTAATCTAATTATGTTCTAAAACATGTAAAACGGGAACATGACAGGAGTATTCTAAAAGAGACTCATGTAAACACCTTAATCACATTATCTTACTCTGAGTAAGGTCAATAATGAGATTACTGCTGTCCATGTAAACGTAGTAAGTGTCTATTATAGTTACTTCATTTAAAGATGAACACTTGTGACTGTGCTGTTTTAGCTCATTTGATGGTTTCTACTTCTACTGATGCAATGGTGTATAGCTTAACATCAGATGTTTCAAAGTCAGTGACTGCATACCTACAAACTTGTATCAGGGGTCCTCAATCTTATCTGCAAAGGACTGGCCTAAATGAAGGCTTTCATTCCAACCAAGCAGGAGTCCCACCTGATTCCATTTATTTAATTAGTTGACCTTAGTCTTCAAATGACTCTTTGGTGTGTCTCCTGTTTGGCTAGTATGAAAGCCTTTAGGGATAAGATTAAAGACTCCTGACTTATACAGTTCCCTCCAGAGTTGTCGGAATTATATAAATGCGTTAAAACGAATATATTTAAAAAGAAAAGCATGTGCAAGAAGGGAAATTTGAGGTCAAACATACAGGGACAGTTCATGTTCAAAATTCATGTTGCAGTCAATCTTTACAAGATCCCCAGGTATCACCAATCAAAGCATCCCAAACATGGTGCTTTTACTTGTCTGCAGTCACCAAACATACTAATGGTGTGCTTGACCAAAAAGTTTAATTTTGGTCTCAACTAACCAGCATAAAGCCACAAAAACTGCCACAGCCTAGAAACGTAGGCATGTGTTATCAGTCAGCATACAATGTCTGCGTTTAGGACCAGAGTTTAATTATGTCACACTGTGGCCAAACTCGAAATTCCTTCCACAGATATTGATATAGCAGAGCAGTATATCTATAAAATGATTGACTTATCTGCACCAAGAACAGTATCACCACAAGAGTGATTTTTCATCCTCTACAGCTTAAAGAAAACTTTGAATGATCCTCAGTCTCATTCTCAAAGAATTGTATTTGTAACATTTATGTTACAAACCCTTTGATACGTGACCTCTGCTAGCTCTGAAGGAATCCGTCCAGGTGATCCGGAACAAAAAGACATACAATGGAAGGATGAGTGTGGCATAGCAGAAGCCTTTTATTGGCTGCACATGTGTGAACAAGAGGTTTGCTGTAGATGTTCCTCAGCAAGGAAATGAGTGAATTTCACTAGTTACAAAGGAAATCTCCCTGGTAGTCCTCCACTCAGTTGTATTTTAATCATTGTGTAAAATGTTTATTTTATACAATCAGTTTTGCTCATTTTTTTGTTTTATAAAGGATACTGTGTGATGGATGGTACTGAGGTATATCATCACTGAGATCATCATGATAATAGTCATATAATTATATTTAGTTTTCCATGTTGCCAACAGGTGTGATTCTCTACATCTTGCTGGTGGGCTACCCTCCATTCTGGGATGAGGATCAACATAGACTTTATCAGCAGATCAAGGCTGGTGCCTACGATGTGAGTTTTTACACACACACACTCACGCACACACATGCACACGCCACCTAAAAATATATATTCTTCAACCTCTAAACATTCGATAGGTTATGTTGCAGAGAGGGTGAAAGAGATGTGACTGGGATAGAGCACTATTTTGTCTGGCTTGGCTTTGCCTTAGAGAAGCTGTATAAACTCTATTTAAAGCTTTTCCCAAACCTCATCACCTTTCGGTTCCTGTGCAAGGTTCCTCTTTTTATGCTGCAACTAGAGCTTTTGCTTTCATAATTTCATGAAGTGCTTTTAGTGGCTGCTGCTGAAGTTCTTCCATACATTATCTGCTGCTCTGAAGACTCCAGGTGGTATTATATGGGCAGTTTCTGAATGGTGGAGACAGTAGTAAGTCTAGTATGCTATACTTTGGCACTCTGATAATGTCCTGGAATCTCTACATGTGCATCGACTGTTATGTACACAGACATTGACCTAATACTATTTTCATATTGTCTAAATTTGTAGGCAATTGTCTAAATTAGACATTTCACATGTCTAAATTTGTCTCACATGGATAGATTGATTGAGGCTCATTTGAAACCGGAAAAAGACTTTTTTTTTTTTTTTTTTTTTAATGTAGAAATGCTAAACACTTCAAGATGAGAAAACAGACCAGTAGAAACAAATAAGTGCTGTCACAACCAGGGTCGCTTTATACTGCTGTTCAGTCACTTGCTGTAAGCTATGCATATGCTAATCATTACCAAGCATATACAGTATACACACAGTCTTAGACCTGCAACTGACGCATTTATGTTAACTGCTACTATTTTCTAGCCAGTGGCCCAATAATAGGGACTTTAAGCAACAGCTGCGAATGGAACGGCAACATCATTCTGACGTTGTATTGTGCATGTGCGACTTTAACTGTTACTTCAAGACGTTCTGCTGTAACCGTCTACTACGGTAGAATAATTGATTTGCCGTAGTCGTTACAACGTGACAGATATGATTGTACCATTAGTCTTTTATTTAATCTGTGTTGATGTGTTAAACTTAAGCTACTTTAAATTTTCTGACACAAAATTCATTTAGGCATTCGTCTTCCTTCATGTAATCAAGATTAAAAGCCAAGTACTGTATTGTTTACACGGTAAATCTAGGTTTTTAGACTTATGGGCATCATGCATGAGTAAAAACTCTTCTTATGACAATAGATTATTATTTAATGCCAGTAGATTATTATTTAATGCCAAAAGCAATCGTTCTCTTGCTTTTTTAAATGATTTTTTTTTTTTGTATTTCAGTAAATGACTGAATGTCGCATTGCGACGTCTTGTTTACAGTTGCTTATTGATTTTTACGTTCTCAGCTATGGCAGTGTAACAGCTTACTTCCGGTCGCTGTAGCCGTTCCATTCGCAGCTGCTGCTTAAAGTCCCTATTAGCTCTTACACTTCTGCCCTCCATATGTTCACACACGTCTTGGATGGACTGCATATTTGAATCAGTTTGATTTATTGATAAGATGAATATATATACTTTTCCATCTGTAGTCCATCTAGACTGCATAATTCATTGTGTGTGTGTGTGTGTGTGTGTGTGTGTGTGTGTGTGTGTGTGTGTGTGATGCACAGTTTCCTTCTCCTGAGTGGGACACAGTGACCCCAGAGGCCAAAGATCTGATCAATAAGATGCTGACAATCAACCCTGCCAAACGCATTACTGCTGCAGAGGCCCTCAAACACCCATGGATCTGTGTATGTACTGTCTTTCTCTGTCACACAGACGTACGCAAAAGCCGTCTTTTTATAAACAAGCTGAAATTCAATCTTTAGAACTAATCTGCTGGCTTACCCTTTCAGCCCGATTTATTATTTCTCCTAATTCTCTCCTCTTCCCACACCTTGTTCTGATGTATTGTAATGTTGTGTTAGCTGTCCTGTTATACAGCCTTTGTGTCTTTTCATTACCTTTAAAGTGCACTGGTATTTTCTTTACTGACGTACACATAATTCTGCATTGTACTGTTATCTATTATTACAGCTGCCTACATGCACAATGTATAAACATATCTAGCAATGTACTTTCTATATATAGAAATGTTTTTAACTAATTCCTCTGTTTCTATAGCAACGCTCTACAGTGGCCTCTATGATGCACAGACAGGAGACTGTGGAATGCCTGAAGAAGTTTAACGCCAGGAGAAAGCTAAAGGTCACACACACACACACTCACACACATAAATACATACATACATGCGCACACACACACATACATGTACACACACAGACGCGCACATATACACACACATACATACATATGCACACATACTTATACACAGAGTGGGCCTTAATATTCAGTCTTAAGTTGTTAAGTTTGTTGTGTTAAGTGCATTTTTGGTGCAGCTGTACGAAATACTAGGAAATAAATTAATCATCAAAAATAGTTGGACTCTCACCTCCTAGGACTTAATCATTGCCTCCTGGTCTAATGTTTCACACAGTCATGACCTAAACCAGTTTAAAGTCTCTCACACTCCTCAGCTCTCTGTTCACTCTTACAGGGAGCAATCCTGACCACGATGCTTGCCACAAAGACCTTCTCAAGTAAGACTTGATCCCGTTTTTAAATGCTTTTTGAGTTTGTCAGATATTGCTGTTCTTCTGTCAGTAGAGTAGATGCAACAGGTTCCTCCAGTATGATTTAGAGACAAGATATCCGTAAGAAGTCTGTTAAAAGTTTCTCTGTGGGAAATCATCACGTTAAAATAACGAATATGTCGGTGCTCACATGTGTCTCCCTTAAACTACATAGAAAAAGGTTAACTCTAGCACTTGAATGGTTTAAGGTTTTTTGTTGTTGTTGTTTTTCAAACAGTTGTTTCTTAAAAGGTTTAATAAAATCCCCTTTAGAAAGTTAGAACTATCAACCAGTTAAAGAGCCCTTGAGCAACCTTTTTTTAAGAGTGTATCATTACCTTGTCTAACCATTGTGGGAAGAATCATTACTGTTAGCTTGGCACATACTTAATGTTGTAAACAGCTGTGCAAGCAGAAGTTAGCATTATTGTAGTAGCAGTGATCTGGTAAACTAAACATAGTCATGTGAAAAAATAAGTACACCTCATGGAAATTGTTGGCTTTTTTGACATTCTTTGTAAAAAAAAAATTGATTCTATGATTGGCTGGTGTTCTGTAGCTTTGATTGGACAGGGGAGAGTATACCATCACTCCCAAACAGATGGCACGACCAGTTGATTCCCGGCCATGGAAGGCTGTGGCATCATCTGGATTAAAACTCTTTGATAGGGCAAATATTTTTTATTAGTTTTTAAAACTAATAAAACCATTACGCTAAAGCCATTTTTGGAAAATAGAATACGTTAATCTTTGTCCATTATGACGCTTAGCAACCAAAGCTTGCTCTTAAAAGACTGAGTTGTCTGGAGGAAGAATTGTTTACAGCGAATATTATTAACAATGATTTATTTATTTAACCCTGGATTTTATCTTCTTTTTTTGCCGCTGTTTTATAAAAGCCACTTCGTGTCAGACCTAGGAATGATCTTGGCTGTGATCAAATCAGTGTAACGCATGCCCTCAAGTAACTTATCGCTTTAATAATTTGCTGTGCTGTTAGTGTGCTAATGCAGATGTATTTCTGACACCTCTGGCATTGCTCTCTATAGCTAACAAAACAAATTTTTACTTGTCTCTAAATCATCTATATTTCTACATGATTTTATTTTATCTGCGCGCACTGCTTTGTGTGTCCCTGCTGAAAAAAACAAACCATTGCAGAAGTTCTAATGGTTTCCACTACAAATACAATTACAAACCATCAGTTGTTTACCATTAAAACCCATTACCAAATGGTTTCCATTTCGTAGTACGAAGTATTCAGGATGGAGGTCCATAATGGTATCCACTAGACATAACGTACCACCATTAGAAGGCAGCAGATTAGCAGTAGAGACCCACAGGGGCCATTACATTACTTTTCCATTAAAACCAATAAAATTTTCATTATAACCATTAAAACCATTACAAATTCTATGAGGGGTTTCTATTATATTTGTAGGTTTTTTTCCTGTGTGTGTGTGTGGGCACAACATGAAACTCAGATTTCCACAGATAATTACACAGTAGTTTGAATAACTATATTTGCATTAAGTGAATTACATTGTCAATCAAAAGCTATTTCTCCCTTTATATAAGTGCTTTTGTCTCACTGTCACCACCTCCACTTAGACACGCTTCAGAGTGTGAGAGAGCACTCCTAGTTGGCCACCTGCTAACCTGTGTCTGTGTGTGTGTCTGTGTGTGTGTCTGTGTGTGTGTCTGTGTGTGTCTGTGTGTGTCTGTGTGTGTCTGTGTGTGTCTGTGTGTGTCTGTGTGTGTGTGTGTGTGTGTGTGTGTGTGTTGGGGTCACTGAAATGAGAGGGTTGGGCATGTTAAAAATCTCTTACTTTTCTACTTATATGACTCTTTTTTCTCTCTCTCTTATTTAGAAGGGAATCCATACAAGAAGCCTGATAGTGTTAAGGTAGGTTGAGTGCTCTTTCTGCTAGTCATAAAAAATTGTATAAAGATGTGAACTAATAGATGGTGTTGAACCTCAAGTCTTCAGTTTATTCCTAGCTTGGTTACAGAAAGCTACTTTCCTTTCTTTTCTTGCATTGCATTGCACCACATTGCATCTGTCACACTGACAGACATGCAACTGATCTCTGTTCATGTAACCCCCTCAACCCTACACTTCCTCTCTTTCATCCCCTAACGTTTGTCCTTCTTTGTAAGTAAGTAAAGCTTTATTTATATAGCACATTTTAGAACAATGTTCGCAAAGTGCTTTACAGAAGACATACAGTAGATAGAGGAAAATAGAATCAGTAGTAAGAAATAAAGTAAAAGAAATGAAAGGCTACTCAAATAAAATGGAATAAATAAAAGAATACAAATAAAATAAAGTATGGAAAATTAACTGGTTTGAGGAAATGCACGTAGGTTGTCAGGGAGAGAATTTTCGGTACAACCAGCAGCAGTTGGATGACCTAAGTCAGTGGTTCTCAACACGGGGGCGGGGGGCGCAGGCCCCCTGAGCAGGATTGGAAGGGGGGTGCAAATTGTTTAAGAAAAAAAAACACAGACAGGGCAGCTTTTGTGTACTTGGTGTATTTTATTGCTTTTCAAATAGAATGTGCATAAATGAAAAACCCCGCGTTCCCTCTCCCTCTGTATTTTCTTTTTGCTGGGGAGAGGCGGAGCTTAGCCTTTTATCTAGCTGTCAGTGCAGACCAATGTTGTCAACTTAGCGACTTTTCAGACCCCTTTAGCGACTCTTGGACAAACCTTAGCGTTTTTCCAAATAACACCAGTACTGTCCTGAAAGCGAGGTCTTGCTTTCCCGCTGCACTCACACCCCTCTCTGCGTCTGCTCTGTTCAGTGAGAGGCTGAGAGCCGGAGATTTAACAATGTCATGGATAACGAGACGCACCCTTCCTCCCAATTTACATCATTCATATGCGAATGTTTTTAGAACACAAGACGAATGGAATGCAACATGTTTTACATGTAAAATAGTCCACATTATTGCAGCCTCGTTCTCTTGTTCAAAGTAGTTATAGTACTCAGAAACATTTTATATCATTCATGTTCCATACCTGTCCGTTATATAGTTTTATAAAAGTCATAAAAGTTTTTTTTTTTGTTTTTTTATTATAAAAGTTATAGATAGATTTTATATAGAATAGATCATCATTATACCTGGTTTCCTCCAATATGGGAGTGGGGTCACATGATAGGGGAGGCTCGAGGGGGCTTTAGTTACAAAAGGTTGAGAACTTCTGACCTAGGTGATCTAGCAGGGACTATATTTAGTGATCAGTTTGCAAAGGTAATATGAGCTCTATACCAGTGTACTATTTGAACTTCATTCATGGTGGGAACTTGCCTTCTAACTCCATGTGTAGTGTCATGATGAGTAGCAGAAGGTTGTACATCTGCTGTGTGAAAAATCCAGGCCTGTGCCGTTCAGTGAGAGTAGTTTATGATGAGTGTGGAGGATCTTGTTCTTCTTCTAGATTTATGTTTTAATTGGATAATGAAAGCATTTTAGACCAGGTATTCCAGTGTGATGCAAGACTGATTTCTTCATTTTCATGTACAATATGACGGATGGGACATTTGTCGTTTATTTTTGTGTACTTGTAAAGAGGGAAAAGATCTGATGACTGTGTATACAAAAATCATTTCCTTATTACCGAATGAGCATGTTTTGTTTTTGTTTCTCAACTTTGTAATGCAGAAAAGGAAGTCTAATTTTGCAGTTTGCAGTGGTGAGAATTTTGAGGTGAACGTGTAAGGCCCTGTACTTCCTATTAGCTCTTATATAGCTTTTAAAAATAATTTGTAGTATAATTTCCTCCAATAGAAAAGTTTACACAGAAGTAGATTAATATAAGAAATTTCTCTTCAGCTTCATTGCTATAGAAGGTGGTTGTATTTGAAATTCCTGTAGAAATAAGTATATTTAGAACAATAAAACAAGTGTGCAATGGGTCTCTTTAGACATATCTGTACCTCACTGAGGTAATAATTTTTTTTCTTCTAATTTTATCTTTCTGTTGATCAGTTTAACTAAGGTGGTGGTCATTCTGAAATAGAGACCAGGCCCTTGCCTAGAACATGTGGCTTATCAGGGCTGAATATAAATTTGCTTTAATTTCACTTCCTGATATGACATTTATGTCTCAAAGGGTTTCATTTATTCTTTTAATAGAAAGTGAAATTACCTGGGCTGAGACTGAAGTGAAGGATTCTGATATCATTTTGATATGGGATACTTTTTTATTCTTTAAGATGGTGTATTTTTATGTTCAGTTCCAGTCTCTGTAAGATGTAACAATGTAGGCAGGTTATTTGCTTCCTTCAGGAAACTACTGAACAGATTACAAGAACATCTCTGGTGTGAATTTCTTTTTTTTTTTTCTTCACCCCTTCACCACCTTCAAAGGCACACTCTTATAGTCAGACATTTTTTTTGACAATAGCCTCGTGTGACACAAAAACCTGTGGTGTAGTTGCCAAGGTATCTTTATGTACTTCAGCTGGCTATAACTTGTGACCAATTGTTACTGTCCATTTGGCGACTCATTCATTTACATCACACTAATAAAGGCATAATTCGCTGGAACAGTTTACAGGTTCTAAGCAACTACTTGTACATACTGCTTATTGATCCACACATTTCACATATTCAGAATGGGTCTCACCATTTCCTGTTTCCTCATTGGACAGCTTTGCGTGTCTTGTTTCTATCCATTCCCCCTTTCAGATCAACAACAAAGGCAACGTAGTCACCAGCCCTAAAGAGGCAGTCCCCTCTCCTGCTCTGGTACTCTCTCTGTGTGACTCAGATCTCATTATGCCTCATGTTTTCTGCCTTTGTTTGAGCATTTCATCCTTTTCTTGTGTAATAATCCGTGATGGTCAGAGTAGTACTAATTATTAAAACAGGAAGGCGCAATTAAAATATGAATTATGTTTGTGTTGGCTTTTTTTAGTGTAATTCACTGTTTTTGGTGTTTAAACGGTATCATTAATAGAGAGCTCACGATTTAAGATGAATTTTGAGGCTCGAATATAAGCACGCCTGGAGGTGGCTTAATGGTTAGCATGTTTGCTTCGCACCTCCGGGGTTGGGAGTGTGAATCCCACCTCCGCCCTGTCTGTGCAGAGTTTGCATGTTCTCGGGGGTTTCCTCCCCCAAATTGTCCGTAGTGTATAAATGTGTGTGTGCGATTGTGCACTATAACGGGTAGGCACCCTGCCTTGTGCCCAGAGTTCCCTGAGATAGTCTTCAGTCGTGTCCCCCGCCCCCCGGGACCCTGTGTAGGATAGGTGGTATGGAAAATGGATTGATGGATATAAGATATAAGTACGATCATAATGGTGTTCCGTGCCACCCTCAAGCTCTCTGTTAATGATGTTGTTTGAACTTCATAAATTTTGTGCCATTGTTTACTCACAAATTATTACACTTGAAGGTGGAACTGCTTTATGTGTGGATTAAATTAAAGTGGGTCATAAGTGCAAAACACTTTAACAAACCTTAAAACACAACAGCAAATCAGAAAACGCAAAAACAAAAACATGTCAACATTAACTGAAACACAAAGGCTAGGTCCTTATTGAACATTACATGCTCGTTGCTGATTGGACATGATGTATGACTATAACAGGGGAAAAGAATTGTACTTTTTCAGTGTGTTATCTAGTTAACCTGTGAAAATTATTTTAATGTAAAGCTACGTATGTTATTATTATGGAGTAATTGTTTCTTCTGGAAAAAAATCTACAGCATATTTAAAGTATCCTTGTATGAACACCCTTTTTAAAAAATAAGCATGAATAGAAACATCAGTAAATACGTTTAGGCTCATATTTCCTCTTATTTTAAACACCCTTGATCTCCGCTTTCCGCTGTTTCTCAGTAGCCAGCAACGAGCAAGTGACATTCAATAAAGACCTCCCCTTTCGATTTTGACTTAATGTTGATCTTTAAGACTTTGCTGTGGCGTTTTCACATTTGTTGTGGTGTTTTTGGTTTTGCTGTTGTTATTGTTGCTGTTGTGGTGTTGTCATGTTTTTTGATTTGCTGGTGGGGTTTTTTGTTTTGTTTTATGGGCTATATTGTGCACTCATGGGCTACCAGCTCTAGCACTAGTAAAAATTGAGCAACAATATGTTAATGCAGTTCATCATTTATTTTCATTAATTTCAGCTATTTTTAGTCATCAATTTGCAAGTTTTACCCCACACACTTATTTTTGATGAAGCAAACCTTCCACTGTACAATACTTATAGTACAGCGTTTTTGGACAGTTGTTCATGTTCACATTTATTTAGTGAGGCTCATTTAGTTTAAAAAAAAAAAAATTCTGTCACTTTGACATTTTTCTCCTTCCTACAATGCTTTTCGCACTCCAGCTAGCACTTCTGGAAATGCACTCACTAAATGCCACAGTCTATCTCAGTGCTACGTCGTGTTACTTAATTCTAGTAAATAGGAAGTATGTCTGAGTTCTTTTTACAGATAAACAGAAGTGCACAGCAACATTTCACACTGTTAGTGTATTCTAGTTGCATGTAATTTTTTAGCAAGCAGGATATATACAGCTTGTGATTATATTGTTTCCTCTAACTTCATAACTAACATGAATACATGCTGTTCTAAGGTTTAGATGTCACTTTGAGATGTTTAAATAATATTCATGTCCTGATCCGTAGTTCCTTTGCTAAGATTATTAGCCCGCCTTAAAGAGTGTTCTTGACTGCTATACAATGTAATAATAATAATAATAATAATAATAATAATAATAATAATAATTCCTTAGATTTATGTATATAGCACTTTTTTAGGCACTTAAAGCACTTTACATTGTAAATGATATATAATCGTAGCAGGGGAAAAGAATTGCATTTTTCAATTCACTTGCAGCGTTAAAGCCACGCAAACATTATACAGTTTTAGAAATTGTATTTGATGACAGGATGACATACTGTAAATCTACTGTAATTTTATGTTCACACTGTATGGTTCGACTACAGTTTCTGACAAGTCAATTTACTAAGCTCAGTCAAATGTCATTTGAGCAGTTAACTGGACATTGTGACTTCTTCACACTGCATGTCAAACAGCTTGTGATCATTGAAATCAGGTTTAAAAAATGACCTTTAAATCGTACAGTGTCCATCTGGCTTAATTTTAGCGTACTCTAGTCATGACCTCTTCCTGCTTTCTTATCATTCTTCTGCTGTAGTCTACTTTTTCTTAAAGACCATCAAGCATACTTGAATTTATTTTTGATATGACTAAAAATGTCCACTTTGGTAACTTTTTGTCTAAACTGGTTGTTAAATGGCTGATAATGTATTTTGGATGATGATTTAATGGGTTTTAATTGTAATGAACCTTTATAATTAAATTAAGTATGTTTAAAGATAGTATGAAAAGACGTTGTCCAAAGTTCAATGCAGAACAAAGCAATGCTTGGTGAGCTTTACACGTTCACATTTTGTGTGTGAGAATGTAATTTCTCAATGTCTCTCTGATCCTCTTGACTCTCTTCCTTTTCTCTCTGCACCTCTTGATCAGGAGCCTCAAACTACTGTTATCCACAATCCTACTGACGGAAGCAAGGTATTATGTATATAAACGGGTTTGCTAGGATCAAGCTTGTTCCATTGTGAATTTTACCTAAAGGGTTCGCTGGTTTAACGACTTTAATGGCTGGCAAGGCGTGTTTCTGTCCTAAATCCATTAGCATCGTCTCATTAGAAGCTGCTGAGCAGAACAGCAGATTCTTCAGAATAGGATTAGATGTCATCTTGCAGAATACTATACATCATTACCCTCTAATGTATAGTGAATGCTGTGCATGCCTGTGTGTTGCTGTCGTGTTTTTATTTATTTATTACGTCTTATGTGGTAGAGGTAATGCTGGAACTTTTCAGCACATTTCCTGCATGTCTGTATGCTTTTTGTACATTTTGTGCATGGGGTGTGTATTTTGTGGCATGCCTCACAGGGAAAGCCTTTTCCAGAAAGTGCGGAAGCTGTTTATAGGGATTGTTAATATGTTCGGGGGGGAAATGCCGATATTAAAACATGTCTCTCCAAGTTTCTTCATGATAAACAGATACACAGCATCAAGGGCACTGAAGTCTGTTCGAACATGATATTTTGAAATGGTCCTTACTATGCCTCTGAACCATCATGTTAATTTACGTTATACGTCATGTTGAGTTCATTATAATGTTCCTTTTCAGGAGTCCTCCGAGAGTGCCAACACCACCATCGAAGATGAGGATGTGAAAGGTATGGTAAATTACACACATTTCACACTTTTAGTTAGCAGTGTGGACTTTCACGTTTTCATTCTGCTCGCTCATGCTTCGGATCACTCCATTTAATAACCATCGCTGACAACCATCTTCCCATTCAGCAGCTTTAGTGGTTTATTTATTCATCAGGTCACCACTGACTTATTTTTGCCTGGGATCATGGCTGACCCTGTTTAGCCAGCTTTTATGCAAAAACTAGTTAGACCGACTGATTAAGTGAAGGTTCCAATTTGAGGAGTGTTACTATTTAAAGTTGTAGTAATTTTAGTGCTCAAGCCGATTTCAGTGTGTAAACTGGTGCTTAAACTGTCTACAAAGCCAGTTGGTTTGGTGGCACAGCTTTCAGTTCATTGTACTGTATGCTTTATTTGAACCTACAGTATGAGTCATGATTAAGTGCAGTGTAAATATAAAAGTTTTACCGATTTGAATTATTCATGCCACTCTAAGACAAAAAAAAAGTTATCCATGTATCTGTATTGTATAATGATACCACCATGCATGAATTGCAGACATACCGAAAGAAGGGGCCTATTAAAGAGACGCAAGGCTTATCATTGCTTATTAACAAGGAAGTGTTCCCTGTTCAGTCCTTATCTCACTCCCTGTCTGATACTTTCTTTTTTCCTTTCGCTGCTCCTGCAGTCATTATGAGACGATGAATTGAAATTAGCCCCAAGCAGCAATTTTCTGTGTGTTTGTGTGTAGGAGTGAATGGTGGTCATAGGGTGTTAATCTCCGTCAGCTCATTAGTGAATTTTCTGTGCAATGTGCTGTCCAACAAAGCAATTGCTGCCTGCTGCTGGTTAAAGCCTGATCCTTTCACAGGAGAGTGGTGGGTTGTCTGTTTTGTTTGGAGAGTTGCTTAAACAGTAATGCACTTAATATAGTATATATAGAATAGTAAATAGTAGAGATTGAGCGACAGTGGATTTTACCGATAACTAAGTTGGGCAGTACCTGCCGATTAACCGATTAAACAACTGATAGTTTTTTTTTAAATTGATGCTGAATGAAAACGCAACACTCAAAGTAAAATATTGCTGAAGTTTATTACAAAAATAAACAGTACTAACTGTACCATGAAGATTGGGAGACTGGGAGAAAATGGGGTAATAAGACTATATGATAAGAGTTTGAACTTGGTGCAGATTCACCAGAGAGTTTTCTCTGGTCATTGCATCCTCTAGTCGTGATTGCAAATGTCCAACAGGGTCCCAGTCCAACGCCATGCTAATACATGTGTACATAAACGGTTAACCCAAGTGAAGTCCCCAAATTAGTGTGCATTCAATACGTTTACATTGCATTTACAATGCAAAAACGAACCATAATCCTTGACGCATGAAAACCTGTGTTAAAACTATACATTTCCCTTTGTAATCCAAAAGCACTGGAGACGTTCTAAAAGATTTGGGAAGTCAGTTTAGATGCCAAAACGTTGGAAAAATCCCTTTAGCTACATACAGATTCTAAACGATAAAAGCTGTGACTGAAATGGTCGTTGTAGGAAGCAAAGTATGCAAAACTTACCATATTCTTTTTTGCATTTTTCCACTGTGCTTTCTAAGTTTCGATGTTTTCAGCAAGTTCCTTGGAAGTAAACTATATTAATGACTATATGATTCATTCCATTCATTCAAATGCTTGTCTTTTCTTTTTCTTTCTCCTTACACTTTTACTGTTGTTTTATCCCTTCACCTTTATTCCATGGACAATTCTACGCAAATATATCCACTCACCTATACACCTTTCTACCACAACCCCATACGTCACCTTCTCATTCCTTATTTGTCTGACAAGTGCACCACCTGCTGGATTCTACTAGAATCTACAAGCTCAGGCGCTCTTACTCCCATTCCCCATCTTCCTGCTCTTCCTCATCTTCCTCTGTCTGGTGCCTCCCTAGCACATGGCCAGGAGCAGAGGAGTGCTGTAGCTGCACACTCAAACTGCTCCTGGTTGGTTATTTGTTAGTCTCCCTTTCCGCCTTTCTGGCGTTTCTCAACATGAACTCCATAGAAAGTCGTGGTCAGTGCTTTAACCTCGAGCCCCCTCTCAAACCGCCTCAGCCACTTCACAACCACATCACCATCCAGTGTAAGTGTCACAGGGACGAGTGCACAAGAATTCACACAGCTCAGAGCAGATTAGTTGGAGTAATGATAATTACTAATCATCTTTACGTGAAAAGATTCTTTGTTGGGTTTAAGGTCAATTTAATATTTTACCAAAACACTCATGATCATGTTGAAAGAGCACAAGCATAACATTTGTGTAAATTTTGAGTTATAGATTTGTGTTTTTACACCACCACTTATTAGGTCTCGATGTTTAGTAGCTTCTCTTCTCTTCATGCATTTTGAGCATAACCTGATCAGCAAATGCCGTGATGTTAGATGAGTTGTTGCTTAGGCGAATTTTCTAGCAGTGCTCTCTGCTGGTGGAAGTCAAAATCACAACGCTCACAGTTTAGTACGCTGTGCAGTGTTACACTAATGTGCTCAACAATACGTGAGGTGGGATTCAGATTTTAGAGTAAATGCTTACTGATGTGCTGTTGTCTACATGTATTAGGCTTATCTTTTGTTGAAGCATGTTTATTTAAGATGCTTGTGCATACGATATAAGGAAGCATCTGGAAACCCCTCAGTTTGTATGCCCTCTGTTGGTTCTCCTGTGCACAAATATGCATGGGCATTCATTTGCCTACTTAAACAATAATATTAATATAGTACTGATTAACAGGCATTTTCCTACAAACTCACTCCATTTGAATGCAAAAAACATTATCTGTTGGTTGTTTTTAAATGTGCAAATTTGGTTCATTTAAGTCATGCTCCATGTATGTGCTAAGGGCCTCCATGAGCCTGGAAGTGCAGCAGCCATTTTCAGGTGCTGCCCAATGTTATTGTGAGGTCTCTTTCTCATTAAAATCATTAGGATTTAATGTGTCCAATCTTATATGGAAAGGGCCGGTGTGGGTGCAGGTTTTCATTCCAACCAAGCAGAAGCCACACCCAAGTCTATTGAAAAACTGATTATGCAGGTGGAATCAGGTGTGGCTCCTGCTTTAACGGAATGAAAACTTGCACCCACACCGACCCTTTACGGATAAGACTGATACCCCTGACTTAATGACAAGCAGAATAAATATGAATAGTTGGGCAGATACACACATTGTTTTCTAAGATAACACAGAGTATGGCCACCATGTTGCAAGCTCCTGAATAACTGATTGTTTAGTATTTTCCTTTTCCTTTGCTCCATCACCCTTTTAATGTGCAGTGCTTATAGGAGGGTTTCTTTTCCTAATACACTTTTGCAATCCAAATTCATCATTATTTATATTACTAACACTCAAAGTCTCACTCAGAGTCTAATTAATTAATACCTCGTTTATGTTAATAGCCTTATAATTAACATAGAAGTCATGATTAATATATAGAACATTAATATATTGAGGAGTTAATTATATAAAGTGTGTGCCTGTCTGTTTTGTAGATCCATCAGTAACTCTGTTGTGTATGCAATTACATGATCCAGCCTCACATGCATGGCTATGTCTGTTTTTTTGTTGCTGTTTGTTTGTTTGTTTTAACTCGTGCCTAAAAGCCATTTTGACATTTTCACACCAACATGCCACTTGTTTTCTCTTCAGCACGGAAGCAGGAGATTATAAAAGTGACCGAGCAGCTGATCGAGGCCATCAACAATGGAGATTTTGAAGCTTATACGTGAGTGCATTTTATCTCCGCCGGTCCACTGATACTACAGCTGTCCGTGCATGTAGTTAAACTGTTTCTGTGCCCTGTTTATGTTTAACAGCAAGATCTGTGACCCTGGACTGACCTCTTTTGAACCTGAGGCTTTGGGGAACCTGGTGGAGGGAACAGACTTCCACAGGTTCTACTTTGAAAACTGTAAGCCATCACTGAATAGTTTAAGTTCCAGTGCAAACGTTCACATGTTGTAATGGTTTGTTAAAAACAGTGACAGTATGTCCAACCTAGCTGTTTTAAGTTAAGTAGTATTATGCTTTTTTTCATTACAAATGAAACTATCAGCAATAATGTAGTGAAAAGTTGAATTTCTTAGTATTTGGTAGCATTTCTTAGTATAATTTTATAATATCTTGTACTGCACAAGTTTATGTAAAACCCTGATGATCTGTGTTCGATCAAATGCATCCGAGGGTTATCTGAGATGCTTCAGTGAAAGAATTGAGGAAAGTCTTAGTTAATCTTGAGTTAACTTGCTCAATATCACACATTTGCTTAATTTTAATTTGTGACTCTGAAATAGTGCAGATTCTTCAATATTGATATTGAGCTTATTTACTGTTTTAAATTGTAAAAAATAATAATAATTAAACCCCAGATTTTCAGGGTGGTCGCAGACTTTTGGACTGCACTGTTTACAAGTTTGATATGTTTCAAAATTTTGTCAGAGAGTTTACACACACAGTTACATCACAGTTTGCTATGAGCAATCAGTGGAAATCAGGAAAACAGCCATCACAGGTCGACCTTTCCCAGAGCTGGAGAAGGAGTTAAAAAGATATCACTGTGTCCACCATTGGTGAAAACCATTATTAAGAAATGGAAGAAACACCAATCCAAAGATTTAAAAAACTGTCCCAGAGATTCGCTTGGAAAAGGTGTTTACAGGCCAACAGAATAAAAGTTCACCGTTATATGACATTTCCAACTCTGACTAGGATAAACTAGTGACTAAAGATGAGTGAATGAAAATATCTTTATGAATGTTTTACTATTTGTATCTTGCTTGTGATAATGAAGATTTAACCTGTTTAGCATTTAATGTCTTGTTATTTCAGCATTCTTTTTGTCTTTTTTCTGCTTTCAGCTCTCTCAAAGAGCCACAGGCGTACCGTCCACACCATCTTGTTGAATCCTCACGTGCACCTGCTGGGAGAAGACGCTGCCTGCATAGCTTACATCAGACTCACCCAGTACATCGATGCTAACAGCATGCCTCGCACCATGCAGTCAGAGGAGACTCGGGTGTGGCATCGCCGTGACGGCAAGTGGCAGAATATTCATTTCCACCGCTCAGGCTCACCAACCGTGCCCACCAAGTGAGTGTGGGTGAGATTTTGTAGTTTTGTGTGAGTGTGTGGATGACTATTGTGTGTGTGTATATATGTGTTAGTTTGTGTGGATAGCGTGTGTGTGCATGCATACATGCATGTATGTATGCATATACGTATGCATGTACACCAATAGCCATGACATTAAAACAGGTGGTATTGGTGACAGGTAAAGTGAATAACATCGATTATCTCGTTACAATGGCACCTGTCAAAGGGTGGGATATAGTAGGCAGAAAATGACCAGTCAGTTTTAAAAGTCGATGTGTTAAGCAGGAAAAATGGGCAAGGGTAAGGATCTGAGCAACTTTGAGAAGGCCATATTGTGATGGCTAGACGACAGCGTGTGTGCGTTATTTACCTGGGGAAGAGATGGCACCAGGATGCACTATGGGTAGAAGGAAAGCCGGCAGAGGCAGTGTGAAGCTCTGGGCAATGTTCTGCTGGGAAACCTTGGGTCCCGGCATTCACGTGGATGTTTGACACGTACCACCCACCTAAACATTGTTGCAGACCAAGTACACCCCTTCATGGTAACACCATGACCTCTTTCAGCCGGATAATGCGCCCTGCCACGCTGCAAAAATTGTTCAGGAATGGAACAAAGAGTTCAGGGTGTTGACTTGGCCTCCAAATTCCCCAGATCTCAATCCGATCAAGCATCTGTGGGATGTGCTGGACAAACAAGTCCGATCCATGGAGGCCCCACCTCACAACTTACAGGATTTTAAGGATCTGCTGCTAACATGTTGGTGCCAGAAACCGCAGCACACCTTCAGAGCTCTTGTGGAGTTCACGCCTCGAAGGTTCAGAGCTGTTTTGATGGCACAAGTGGGATCTGCACAATAGTAGGCAGGTGGTTTTAATGTTGTGTGTACGTGTGTGTGTGTGTGTGTGTGTGTGTGTTTGTGTATACTGTATATAGGTCATACGTAAATCTCTTGCATGTTTTTCTCTCAGTATGCCTGTAATGTATATTTCACTGTTCCACAGTTAACGTGGTGTCCTGAGCAACGCAGTTCAGTCTAAAGGACTTAATGTCAGATGGCCACTGAGTGTCTGCTTTATTCAAACCCCACCTTTACAACATCTCCACCCTGTCAGTCTTGTTTACATATCGTCACTGCTGGACTTTAGCCTACACACAGGTGGGGAATTCATATCATTTTGTATTAGGACGTGTGTATGCGTGCGACTTGCACGCTCTCCTCATAAACCATTGATGTTAAAGACTTATGTATACATAATTTTTTTTTCCCCTTTTTATAATTTAATGTTCTATTTTCTATGGTGTGAAAGTAGGGTGTCACACTTGCTGATATATCTTTGGGTGTGTGGGTACATCAGGAAAAGAAATGTTTGATCTCTGTACACAGTCAGATACAAAGTCAAACAGTACATAGACGAAACTGGGCGCACGTGTGACATGTTCATATTAGAGTGATTAGTAATCTAGGCACAATATCCGTCACTGATCTTGAGGATATGATTAGCAGCAAATCAAAGCCACTTCAGTCTTGTTTCAGTGCTTTTCTATTTTAAGTGCAATACAGCTGAAAAAAATTCATTATGAATCTGACAAATGGGCTTGCTTTTGTTTTTTTGGTGAAGTTTTTGTGAAGTTGTGTGAAGTGCTATTCCTGCTTTATCTTTTAGAGAATTGACAGTTGACCGTGATCTTAGTTCTGCGAGCTTTGTTCGGTTTTAGGTTGCTATGGCCTAATGGGTTTAGCAACACTAATGTGTAAAACTGACAAAGGAAGCACATTTAGCCTACAGTTTAGCCTATTTTATTCTGATGTTTTCCACGGCATCACATGAACGCAGTAGAAAAAGTGTAAAAATTTCAATTAAAGAATGTACTTTATCAATCAACACGAATAACTGGTAAACCAAACTATTTTATTTTATTCAGTTGTTGTGAGAGTTTTATGCTTCTGTTTTCATTTTTATATTGTTTACTAACATTTGATGGGGGTATTCTTTGGAAAGAAAAAAAACGAGTTTTCTCTATTTTTCACACCTTCCTTAATTAATTAGCATTAGCTGTTATCACATATTGCATGAAACATCTTTTATCAACTTTTATGTACTTTTATGTACTTCATGTTTATGATCTTGTGATGGTTCCCTTCTCAAGGGTGAAGTAGAATAAATGGTTTATGCTTTGTATTCCATACTGTCCATTTAAACTGAAAAAGAGATGAGTAGTTAGTGCAGTTCGAAAATGATTTATATTTGCAAAAACTATTACGATTATCAATGCAAAAAAAAAAAAAAAGCAAAATAGGAAAATTTGAAATGGGAAACATTTGACAGATTAATATAAAAGATGATTTATTTGGAGCACAGTTGATATTTGATTTAAATAAAGCTTGCCTTTCTTTACTCAAACTTTGTTTAAGATCGACTGTAATGCTTCATAACATCAGTTTGTGGAAAGCATTGGGAGGAAACCTGAATTTGGGACTGATTATTAATCAGTCTGATTATTAATGATTGTTTAATTTAGATTCAGTGTCTGAAATGCTATCAGCGGTTTGAGACTTAAAGATTATCAGTTGTTATCTAGTTCCATTTTGTTTGCTTTGTATTTTACATTTTTTGTTATTTTTGTTACTTTTTTTTATTCTAGTCCAGTTCCCTTTGTACTTTTTATTGCTGTAACTAGATGAAAATCACCAATCCCACAAACCTGTACACTAAACAGAAGTACAAATACTCGAGCAGTTAAAAAGGACACGATAAAGCAAATAAATAAACTGTGAAAACATCCTCTTTTTTTTCGTCAGTTAATACATGTTCGTTTTAAGATTAAGAAAATTAAGGAATTTAAATAGTTTGTATATGTGGATACAGAGAACAACATATTACTGTGCACAGAAAAACATATTACCAACCCAATGCATGAATAAAACATTTCTGCCTATTTTTTGTTGTTGTTGTTGTTGTTGTTGTTAATCTTAAATTGGGTTAAAAGTTAAATTCAATGGAAAACTATTAGCCATTTTGTGGTTTCTGTACATAAAAAAGGTTGGGGTTTTTTCCTCCTTTGTTTTTTTGTAAAAACTTTTTACAAAGAAAGTGTCCCATGTTAAATAAAAAAGCCCCAGGCACCAGCACGTGATCTACATGATATCATTTATTATCCATCATTTACACACTGCAGCTGCTGTTTTTGTTTATTAGTCATGAACACATGCCTTTATAGATGTTCATCAGCCTAGAAACAAGATGCTTATTCGTGAAACAGCCGTTGATTTCAAACAGTGAATGTCCTGCGCTGCGTTAATTATTAATCAGATATACTCAGAGTCTGGCTGCACCCCTCCAGATCTCCCAGATAAATTACACAGGATTTCCATTTGAAGCTTGAAATAAATTTCAAGAATGGCTTTATAGTACACATGCTAAATGTCCATTATAAAAAGATAACTTGCTACTCATGAAGACCACTGAAAGGTTCACATACACACTTGTACACATTCTCTATGGGCAATGAAATAAAAAATGCGGGAGTTAAGAAGTTGAGTAAACAAACAGAAAAAAAATTCAGTTGGTATTATTTGTTACTCATGCCTTCTTAGTTGAGATAAGTTGTACCTTTGTGGCCATCAGAGCCAACATTTGTTACTGTCATCACTGTAACTAGATCAAATTTAACAGATTCACAAAACATGATAAGATAATATAACTGCTACCACTGCATTCACTAAAACCATTTTTTATAGGCATAAACAGGTATATTAAAGGATAAAGACTCACCACAACCCAAAGGCAAGAGATTGTAGTTTACAGTTCTTACAGTCCCGCCTTAGCCATCTATTTATCAGTGATATTAAAACCTTTGCAGTGAGTAGAATAGCTATGATCCTGATACAGTATGTGAGGCAAGAGAATTGGAAATATGAAACCATAAAAGTTTCTAACTATAAAGGATTTTCCCCCTTACTTTTTCATCACATTTCAGTGTTTTTAAAACCACTGTGTATATGTAGTTTTAATAGTTTTAAGTCCTTAAGGATTTTTTGGGGGGGTGATTTTTATTAATGGATATTTCAAAGTATTAAGAATTGGTGATAGTTAGCTGTAACTATCGTAGTTTGAAGCTATAGTTAGTGAGAAGGATATTGTCATGGCTTTAAGCAGATTCAGTTGACTACAACCTACAGGTAGAGAGGAGGCGGTGTTATTTAGGGTTTGTTTTAGTTTACAGAGTTTATCTAAAAGCAGATCAGTTTATCTTCATTACAACTTACAGTACAATGTTCTTTTTTGTTGTTGTTGTTGGGGTTTTTCTTCTGTTTTTGGTCTTGTATGGAAAATTTGCTGCACTTACAGTTAGTTACTTTATGCCACATGGAAGCTTATGGGAGGCACTTAAGAAATACAAAAAACAAAAATAAACTAGTTTTCAATTAATGTTTTACCTGTTTAATTTAAGGGAAAATATTTCAGTTTGTGTTAGTTCATGTGTTCTGTTCCTGAAGTCCATAGTATTTTTCACAGCATTAGTAAAATTTAATGTATTTTACTTCATTTGAAATTTCCCCTTTCATTCTATATGTTTGTTTGTTTGTTTTTTTTAGCTTGACCAATTATTATTTACACCACCCTTAGTTATTATTTATTACAGGAGAATAAATCTAGTGTTGGAGCCACAGTGAAATACTAAAGAATTTTTAGATGATCGATTTCTTTTATTTTACACCACTTGCAACATAACAAATGAAAAAAGGAAGAAAAAAAAACGGAAATTTAGCCTTCCTTAATCTGCTGTTCTGATCACAATGCTGTGAAACTCAATATTAAATTTGCTCTTGGGCAACTAGTACGGAAGGGAATGAGATCAATCCACAAACACATTAGGATTTTTAAGAGAGTTTTGATCATGATCATTCATTAATATCATTAATAACCTTAATAACGGCTATCCTTTAAATCTTAGTGAACATGTTGAAAAATTAGAGGGAGCAACAGAATCGTCAGATAAAGTTACCTTTAATGATTGCTACTTTCTTACGTGCAGACGAGGAGTAGCAGTGTTGTGACTGGAGATTAACATAGTGAAGAAACACACACACACACACACACACACACACACACACACACACACACACACACAGAGTAAATAGGGCAGACTGAATCCACTGTGCAAAGCTGTTGTCACCTTTTATAACAATATGTGAAGGACCAACAGAAAATGAGCAGGAGTAAGGAACAATGTGCTAAGCGTTCATTCAATATGACTCCCAAAAAGCACATTAAAAGCTGGCATGTAGCTTTTTTTTCTGAATTTACATTTATACTGCATACAAATTACTCAAGCTCATTCTGGGTATCGTGATGAACTACACAATGACATTCGTTCTATTTTGTTTTGTTTTTTTTTTGTTGTTTTTTTAACATGATCGCAATACTGTCCAAATGTGATCCTGCATTTGTGGTGAACAGTAAACATGCCCCAGTAACAGACAGTAAAAAGTCAGTTATCCAAAGCCTGTGGACAGAATTTGAGCTAATGAATCTTAACACCTTTAACCGCAGTATTGCACTGGTGCAGGTTTACGGCATGTATGTAGACGGTGCAGTGCATGTTGGGTTATTGTTCCATTTCCATTCTAATATTTACACATCTCGTTATTTCAGCTATTAAAGTTATTGTGAAAGAGGGACATGTCCAGGACGATGTTTAGTTGCCCCCCCCCCATATATTTAGGATTCTTTTATAGCCAAAATGTTCATTTAAAATAAGGTAAAGCTATCTTTGGTCACAAAGTAATAAAAATAGGAAAACTTCACATCAACAAAAAACATTCTAGCACACAAATCTTTCCTTTTTTGCAATGGAGGAAAAAAAATTAACATTAATAAACACAAAAAGAAATGGGTCGGGAACATGGGAAGTCGCTGTCATGGTGATAGTGAGAGACAAAGTGACGAGGATATGGGTCACAATCTGATCTATTCTGTCAGGGTTTTTGGGAGCGCAAATAAATGAAAAGGTAATAGAAAATCAGTCATCTGTGTCCTGCTTTTCCTCTCTCTCCACCAACTCCTCTGCCTCCTCCTCCTTCTCCTCCTCCACTTCCGGTGTGCAGTAGCGTTGGAGCAGTTGGTGTAGGTGCTGCTGCAGGTCGTCAGGTTTTAGGGACTCCGGTGTGTCCTCCATTCGCTCCAGGTGGATGTGTTTGCTCTGGCCGTCCCTCACTACAGTCTTCTTCTGTGTGCATGTCTTATGCATGCGGGTCCTGCAGATAGATCGGCACAAAGAAAAGTGAATATACTTATATGAGAGTATTTAATCTCATCAGCATTCCATCGCTCTCCATTTTGACCTTTTCCTGTATATAATCTGAAAACATACAAAATACACTAGTGAAGTTATCGAGGCACGTCGTTACATACACATTCGTAAGGTCACAAAAGCCAAGCAATATTAGGTTGATTTTACCATGCTGGTGTTAACAGGCTACAAACATATTTGTTTATATTATCAGAGCTTTCATTTTATTTCTAAACTGAATTCTGACATACAATATCTATATTTTTGTTAGTAAACCTAAAGCTAATGATGTTTCCTGAGTGAAGCTTTTAAAAAGTACTTTACTTGACACATCTTATGCAAGCATGCTTAGCAGGTATTAAAGATCAGAAAGTTATACTGAGGTCTGCAATCTGTTTTCATGCCACATTCTGCAAGTTATATTCACTCAAGATGTTATGTTATGCTTATAAATCACACCAAAACACTATCCCAACCTTCTGATCATAGATCCATCCTCCTTCATGATCTCTTTCTCCATTAAATGAGGCAGGAGCACATTGTCAAAGCCCCCTGCATAACTCAAAGCCTGGACATTATAGGACAAGTGTGAAAGAAAGCAGTTCAGAGTTTGGGGGATAAGTTTAAAAAAAAAATTTAAAAACTTTTTTATTTATTTATTTTGTTATATATATATATATATATATATATATATATATATATATATATATATATATATATATATATATATATATATATATATATATATATATATATATATATATATATATAAAGTGTTTACACTGAAGTTGGAAAGTCTGGGACAACATCGAATATCTGGGATTTTTTTTTCAGTTAAAATTGGAAATAAACAAAAGGGTTTAGAATTTTGAAATATTTAAAACCAAGAATGTATGTACTCAATATCTTGAATGTTTAATGTTCAAGATTCTGCACTATTTCTAGGTACCTATTTAAATGTAAGCAGGTTTGTAATATAGACCATGTTAACGGCTTTGTACAAAAGGCCAGATTTTCCTCATGTCTAATCTCTTCTATTAAAGCACATGTTCAGACGACACCCAGATGGATTTGATCTAAAATGGATAAGTACAATTTTTGCACAAACTTCTGGAGTCCATTCCAGCTCGAGTGCATACTGTAATTAAATCAAAAACAGGACATACCAAATACTATGAAACTCTGAAGAAACTTTTCACTCAAGTTGTTGTCAGTAATATAAATTGTTATGAAAATTGTTGTATTAAACTGGAAAAGAAGGCAAAAGAGAAGCATTTTTTTTCACTCACTAGACCCCATTGTATATAAATAGAGTATAAAAAAATAGTATAATAGTAACCTGTATGCGTATATATAAAGTCATGTGGAAAAAATAAGTACATCTCATGGAAATAATTGTTGTTGTTTTTTTTGACATATTTGGACAAGCAAACATTTGATTCTCTTTGAAACAGTGCCTATTAATAAAGTTCACACTATCAAATGACACGTAAAATGGACATTTTGTAGTATCTGTAACAATTTAAATTAACAAAAAACAGATCAGTCACATGGAAAAAGTAAGTAAACCCCTACATTTCTCACACCTTCAAATCCATAAAATTAGAATCAGGTGTTCAAGATTCGGTGCCAATGATTAGAACCTGCCTAGGGAGTGCAGGTGGAACCTATCTTATTTATACCCCTCTCATATCTAGTGTCTGTTCCCTTTGCTATTGAAGTGTGTGGTGTCATCATACCAAGATCTAAAGAGTTCTGTAAGGCCTTCAGGAAAAAAGGTCATGGATGCCTATATGTCTGGCAAGGGCTTTAAAATGATCTCCAAATTTTTTGAAATACATCATTCCACTGTAAGGAAAATAATCTATAAATGGCACAGATTTTAAACAACTGCCAATTTGTCCAGGACTGGCCTTCCCAGCAAATTCAGTCCAAGAGCAGACTGTCTGATGCAAAAAGAATTCTCCAAGAACCACAAAATTTCATCACAGGATCTGCTAGTAAGTCTTACAACTGTTGGTGTCAAAGTGCATGCTTCTACAATCAGAAAGAGATTTGACCTGCATGGTAGGCATGCCAGGAAAAAGCCTTTGCAAGATTACATTTTACCAATGAGCATTTGGCAAAGACCAGGCTTTTTGGAATAATGTGCTCTGGACGGATGAATCAAAGATAGAGTTGTTTGGCACAGACCAAAAACAGCTTTTCAGGAGAAGCACCTCATACCAACTGTGAAGCACTGTGGTGGAAACGTTATGGTTTGGGGTTGCTTCTCTTCCTCAGGGACTGGACAGCTTGCATTCATTGATTCAACTATGAATTCTGCATCATATCAAAGAGTGCTTGAAGATAATGTGAGGCTTTCTGTCCAAAAATTTAAGTTGAACTGAAAGTGGACCTTTTCAACAGGATAATGATCCTAAGCACACTAGCAAATCCAACAAGGAATGGCTCAAAAAGAAGAAATGGAGGGTTATGGAATGGCTTAGTCAATGCCCGGATTTGAATCCCATTGTTGTAGGGGGGTTTGAAATGGGCAGTACATGTAAGAAAACCCTCAAACATTTTGCAACTGAAAGAATATTGCATGGAAGAGTGGCCACAAATTCCAGCAAGCATGGTGGACAATTATACAAAACACCTACAAGTTATTTCTGCTAAAGGGGTCAATACTAGCTTCTGAGGCCAAGGGCATACTTACTTTTTCCACAGAAGAATATCACATCTATTGATATTTCTGTTGAATAAATGATTGAACAGCTCATTTCCATAGCATATTCTACATTTATATGTGTATGAGGATCCCTCTAATCCAAGAGCATATACACGCATAGAAAGCAATGCAGCCTTTAAAAAACCCTTGAGGATCCCTCTAATAACTTTAACTAAATGGTTTCATCCTGGAACACTCTATATAGAATCTTTAAGTGTCCCTGAAGAGCAGGAAACTTTGGTCCTAGAGAACCTCTGTACTGTATATTTAGCAAAACTGGCTTCTCCAAAACCATGGTTGGAAGCTTGTGCTAAAGAGGGACAAGGCGAACAACCTTTAGGGCTTCTAAATTTAACCCTTTTTTGTTAGAGTGATGTTTTCTGATATCGTCCAGTTTTAAGTTTTGGGAGGGAAATAGTACTATGTTAAATTATTGATGATTGAAATGATAGAAATCACAGAATTGTTTCACATAGTGCAAAGCTGTGTTGTAACACATTTTACAGATTGCATCTGATTAAATGCCATAAAATTCAGCTGTGAACCTTTTCAAAGTCATTTTTTGCCGAAGGGAGGTCTGCTGACAACAAGGGGTCGCCAGTTTGCTTTTCCATCCTCTCACCCTGCACCACCATGGTTTTGATGACCTTGCTTACTTTACGACCTTGGGCATTCTCTCCTTCAAACTCAGAGGCTGTTGCAGGAACTGGCTCAGAAAATGTAACCTGAAATTCAACCTATTTTAGTTCAAATGGCAGACCTTATCAAAGCTTTTTCAAGACAGAAAATATGTTCTGAAAACACACACATACCTCGGTCTGGTCTCCAGCACTCCTTACTACTGTTCTTTTCACCACTTTGGAAAATCCATCAGCATCATCTACAGTGATAGCTTCTTGCTGAGCTCCCTCCACCATCACTTCTTCACGCTCTACTCCGTCTGCAGACACATACTTACGGATGATTTTCCTTGTGATCTGTGTGAATGCAGCAAAAGACATAACAGCATCAGTATAGACAAAGGAAGGATGGAACAGGGAAAAAAAAAACAGACTGTATGCACTTTGGGATGGTACAATTAACATTAAAGTACCTTTATTCCAGTGTAATAACCAATGTAGCTACAGCACACCAACACATGAATAAAGAGTATTAAATAGGGAAATAATACTAATTGCACCATGTAGTTACCTGTGTGTAATTAAACACCTGAAGTGTTCACTGAAGTGAATAAAATAACATAAAAAAATGCTTTGATACCAGAACTGATGTGATAAAAATCAGAAAGATAGTAGGAAGTCTTACAGGTCAATACAAAAGAAAACTTAAAATAAAGTTAGATGTTGGGGCAGAATTTGTCTTATTATTTTTTATTTATATGCAATTAATATTTGTATATTTTTTGTATGTTGCATTTTATTCCTCCAATGGTACATTTGTAGTTTCACCAGAATCAAGGCACTGTAATATAAAAGTATTAATTTTACTCCACACTAAAATTAGTACTATTAATTAATTAACCTTTTTGGTGACTATGTTTCCATGCTCATCTGTGTATTGCTCCTCTGTCACTGTGTGAGGGGAAATTTCTGGAAAATCATCTCCCTAGATAAAAGCAAAACACTAAATATCAATGATACTAAACAGAACAAACAGAGTCTGTGTGTAGTCTAACATTTTATATATATTTGAAAAGCCCAGACTGCCTGATATATTAAAATTCACACAATGAATTAGTATGAAGTATGAAGATACGCAAGTCATTTGAGTCAATAAAATTTTTAAAAACACTTTAAAAATGAGAATGTAACTAAAATTAAATATTTTATTGACAGATGTTGTTAGTATTTACCACCTACCAGTTTCTCTAATGTACTTTATTAACACCAATAGGTATACACCCACCTTATTTCAATGTTAACCATGATCAATATTTTGCAAACAGACCAGATGCAGCTAATGTACTGTAACAAAATGTAATGTCTTTGTGGAAAGCACGCCAAAAAAAGTGGCCTTGTCTCATGTATGGCCAAGTATGACATAAATGATATGTTTCCAGATATATAGATAGTGTATATAGATAGAGTGCAAAGCAAATGTGACTTATGTTATCTTTAAACAAGTCAGAGTTTAATGCAAAATCAGTCCATCCACAGTTGTTCGCACATCTAAACAAATACCTGGATTATAACTCTGCGCCGTACCACTCGGGTGGTCAACACCTCTTCCTCTGAACTATCCGACAGCAAGCCTAGCTCCTCTGCTATTTCCTGAGTACCCAAAATGTGTCATTGTTATGAGGGAAAAAATAATATATATTCTTAAATACTTGCATGTCACACCATGCCAAGCCAATGCACTACACAGCTTCTGTTTTACCACTTTTTGCATTTCATGTTAGCGGGTTGCTCTCATTGAGCCTCATTTATCAAGCTGGATACAGACACATTTATTCTTAAATTGTTTATACAAATAACACAAGATTTGGCATTCGTGAAAAAAACTTTCCTGTCCTACTCATGCTCTTGAGTGTGTGAATTTACGCATAAGAACACTAAACATTTACACACAACTTAAAGACGGATAAATGAGGCCCATTTTTAGTATTTTCTCTTTTCATCAGCTTTATTTTAGACAAAATACTGGATAAGGATTGTTTAATGTTAATATACATTACTGTGGAATTTTAGGCTGTTATGCACAAAACAGGCAAAGGATAATAAAAAAAAAGGCAGTAATCAAGTTCAGAAGGTGAGTTTGGTGAGAAAGTCATTCACATGAATTACATTTAAGCTCCTCTTAAAATCGAAATTAGTGTATTTTGTATGAGATGCCTGTAGACACAAATAAGACCGCATATATATTTAGAAATTTAAATATGTGTTTGATAGATATTCTTTTAATTGTACTGGTAATGATTTGCACAAAATCAAATGCTCTCTAGAACACATTTGTCCTGCCCCTGTAAACAAACTGGGTAGGACAAGTTAGTATCAAACATGATCATTTATGTAGTTGTGGTTGTGCAGCTTCCTGCATGTTATTCACTTTCCAAATAATCCCTTGCTGTTGGGGGAAGATGGTTGGAGTTTATGTGTGTGTGTGCCTGCACTCATTCCCTCTACAGTTTAATATACAGATAATGAGTGTACATGTTAAACAGTGGTATGTGAGTGTATGTGAGAGAGAGAGAGAGGGATATGGAGAGAGAGATTGTCCAAAAAGCTTGTTTCTTGATAGTTTTATTTTACCACCTATTGTCAAACTGCAGTCCTTTCCCTCTCTCCCGTGGATGGCCTAATTCTCTCACTGCCCAATCAATCCGAGGTACCATGGTAGGAAGTCTATGCTCTACGGTACAGAATATGACAAAGTTGCAGTGGGCAAGTCGGTAGTGCGGCATCCTGTTCAAGTGAAAACAAGCTGTATTTAAATTTATGGCATCTGATTTAGCTGCTTTGCTGAGCCACAGCTGAGTCTTGTTTAATTTGGCATGAGGTGTGGCATTTCTCTAACTGGCTGTTGTGGAAATCAGTCAAGCTCTTCAATCTCATCCCCTCCCTGCCTACCTGTTTCAAAAGGAAATAATTTGGATAACGTAATATGGAATAAAATCAGGCCCTCATAGTTTTTCATGGGCACTTTCTCTGTACTGAGTAGTTATGTGTCATCCATCAATGTTGCACCACTCAGATGTCAAATTTGTGCATGCTAATAAATATATTAAGAAAAACGTCACGTTATGAGCAGGTCAGTATGTTAAATTCACTCATGGCACAGCTACACTCAACCTGGCAAGCAAACTGTTCAAACTCTAGTTTCACTCATGCTCAAAGGCTTACCCTTCCTAGAGAATCATCGTCTTCATCATATTGGCCTCCCTGCCTTGGAGGTAGCTCTTCAGCATAGGAGTGCTCACCTGCATACCCATAAGGATATGCTATGTCTTCATCATGCTCACCTACAGATTCAGATTCATCCTCTGGTTCAAGAACAATGGGCAAATCAATTTCCTCACTTCCCCAGGATACTGGCCTTGGGCTATCTTCACTGTCTAATTCTGACTTTTCTGTTATTTTGGGCGTGGCTGACAAATAGTCATAGGCTGGAGTGTTTGGTAAAGATAGGGATTCTTCAACATGGTAAACAGTCTCAGAATCAAAGAGTTCTTCTGATTTCAGCTCTGGTTCAGATGCATCTGAAAAGGTTTGTTGACAATCAAAGAACTCAGTATCTGAGTCTAAACTATCAGCTTGGACAGGCCTTGGCTTGGATTTCAGATCAACATCCATCAACCTCTCATTTTTAGATTGAGATATCTCAGATGAAGTAGGAGCCAAAGCAGTTTCCATGGACCATATTTCACTGGACACTAACTTTGGGTCATCAGTACTAAGTGGAGAGACTGTTTTCTCAAATTCAGAAATTACATGATGAAAACTCTCAAAACACTCTTTCTCAATGGAGAACTGTGAATTAGTAGATAGCTCTTGGTTAGAACACAATTCACTAGACACAGGTGTCACAGAACCCAGATCAGTGGGTAACATTCTACTGCCTAAAAATGGTGTTCTCACAGATCTTGACATCACATCTCTGCAGTCAGAGGAAGGATAACCTGAAATGGATACATTAGGAGTTACTGTCCTGTGAGATTGTTGGTGATTGAAGTGGAAAGGAGTTGTACATATTCGACATAATCCAGATGTTTCCTTTGGATGCTCAAGTGACTGATTGAGTGATATCATGGGACGTACATTTTCCAGATCATTACTAACAACTGTTCTTCCCTCAGGTATATAGTGTAGTGACTTTGGGTGACATATACCTTGTTGTATGTTACCTTCACTGGTCAAAGAAGACACATTTGCTTTTTGTTCTAAAATGGTCACAATGTCACCTTGGTTTTGGAATTGTGAGGAGTCTTCCTCACTGACACTGGTATTTTTATTTTTTATTTCTATATTCTGTTTTTTCAACTGAATGTCCTTTTCTGAATCTTTATCCTGCAGAGCCTGAAAGGTAGGATGAGCATGAAATCAGATACAGTCTTTATTACGCTATTTACATCAGATTCATGCAGACACATGCGCACTCAGGGTAATTGCACTATGTACTGAGAACACCAAATCACACAAGACTTGTTTTATATTCGAGAATTGTTTCATTTCACAATTAACCATGCAGGTCTTAGATATAAACCCTTTTGGAAGGTCTCAGAACATGTTAGATGGCATTCACAGAATTCACTATACTAATTGTACAATCCCTAAGGGTGAATTCACATTCTGGGTGAATCTGTTAGTGGATCAAGAAGAATCAAAAAGATCTTTCTGTCATGGCAAACTATATAGGATTTCTCCCAGGTTTCATACACTGCAACTAAACCAGGGTGGCATGCTTTGCTGCTTACCCTTGTTTTTAATTCCGGCTGGCCTTTTTCGGAGGTGGGGCTGTCAGATCTTTCTTCGGGACAATGCTTGTGCTGAAGCTCCAATTCCTGTTTAACTATCTTAATTCCCTGATGATCTCCTTGGATGCTTAAAATACTTCTGCCATCTCCATCACCTGCAGACATTTTCTTTACTTTGTTCATCACTGGAGGGGGTGCCTCTCTGGTTTCGCTAATCTTTTCCTCTTGTTCTGGTTCCAAGACAAATTCATGCCAGCAGGGCAGTGTTCTACTACAACTATTTAATACATAATTGAAATTCCCCTGGCTCTGTGCTGATTTTGCCAGGTCTGATTCAGAAATCATCTCAGTTTCTGGCCTATACTGTTCATTTATCATAACAGGCAGCAATGCAACATCACTTTCCCAGTGAGATTTGTTGTCTGGCATGGAGTCTTTGCACTGTGTTTGAGATGTTACTGACTCAGGGGATTCTGGGCGGCAATCTGCATCAAATATCAGAGAGTCAGCTATAAGAGATACAGTGGGTTCTATTTCTCTGAGTGCTTCAGGAGATGGACATCTGCATGTAGACTCAAAGGAAAAAGTGGGAGATGACAATGATTTTGAATCGCATTCTGACAATTCATAACCAGGTGATACTGGCCTTTGTTCAGTCTCCGGTCTCCAAAGTGATCCATATTCTGAAGACGTCCAAGTTACATCAAATTCTTGTAAATCACACATTACTGGTGATATATGTATTAAATTTGTCTCTGACAATTGCCTAAATTGAACATTATGTTCATATGGAACTGGAGAAGAGGCTAAGAATTCAGGTATAGGAGAGTCTGGGGAAAGTCTTCGAAATTCATTTACAGAAGACACAGACTCTGGGGAAGGGGGTCGACTTTCATACTGAAAAAGCATTGTATAAGGTAATAAAGTCATATGCTCAGGTATGGGTGAATCAGGAGTGAGAGGTCTAAATTCATTTACAGATCTAATAGATTCTGGTGATGAAGCTCTGCAGTCATCTGAAAGTTCCAGATATTCACGCCCCTCAGATATATACCATGATATAGAATCAGCAGAGTTTTCTTCAGGAAATTCAAAAGATTCCCTATTATATTTCCTTGACTGTGTTAAGGATAAAGCTGAGAATGCTGTTTGATTTTCAGAAAGAGGTATAGTCAGAATCTTGTGGGTTTGCATTAAGATTTGTGAAGGCTCATGAGTAAGAGCTGGTATTTTATAAGTGTCTTGGTCAATGATGCCATTAGACTCATCCATTTTGCTAGTCTGAACAATTTCCATTCTACAGCCAGTATACTCAAACACACCTGTTTTGGGACTGAACATTTCACCCTTGTAATGCGGGTCGTGTATGTGAGCTATAAGGTTCAAAGGAATCGTTTTGTATACAAGTTTGTATTCAGGCAGCATTTTGATAGTCTCTTGAAATTGAGGATATGACATAGGTCCAGATGAATCAAATGACTCTCTTCTTTGTTCAGCGGTAAATATATCTCCTTCAAAACCTTTACATTCAATAGTTTCTGAAGATACTGATGTCTGAAATTCTGGAATAGGTGAGTCAGGTAATGGTGGTCTATTTTCATTTGCTGATATTACTGAATCAGGTGAATCTGGTCTATAAGGTCTATAATTAGAAGGTGAAGCACTGAAAACATTAAACTCATAATCTTCATCTGAAGGCAGAGATTCAGGAGAGGAAGATCTATGTCCTGTTACTGACACTAAATCAACCAACATTGTTGAGTACTGTGGTATTGGTGAATCTGGAGACAGTGGCCTACATGTGCTAACTGAATCTGGGGAAGATCCTCTTATGTCTGATGCCAAGATCATAGATTCAGGTGACATAGGCCTGTACTCTGGGAGGGAGTCAGGGCTCAGAGATCTAGCTTCAAATTCTGATTGAACTGAGTCAGGTGACTCTGGCCTTTCACTAACAATGAACAAGTCTCCAGGAAATGATCCATGTTCTACTGAACTGGAACACACTGATTCAGGTGAACATGATCTATATCCAGAAACTGGCAAATGACTCTCAAGAAAAAATGGTCTGAACTGCAGTGTTGGCGAGTCAGGTGATAATGGACTATTCTCATCTGCTGATTTCATGGAATCAGGTGATGATGCCCTAGAAAGTGTCTCAGAAACAGCATTTAACGCATAATCATCATCTTCATCATAATTTTTATCTGAAGCCAAAGACTCAGGAGAGGATGGTCTATGTCGTCTTACTGGCATTAACTCACAGAACAATCCTGAATACTGTGGTATTGGTGAATCTGGAGATAGTGGGCTAAATGCACTAAATGAATCTGGTGAAGATCCTGTAATATCGGATGCCAAGATCATAGATTCAGGTGACATAGGTCTATACTCTGGGATGGAGTCTGGACTAAGGGCTCTAGCTTCAAATTCTGTCTGAACTGAATCAGGTGACCCTGGCCTTTGCTCAACAATGAACAAGTCTCCAGGAGATGATTCATGTTCTATTGAATTGGAACACACTGGTTCAGGTGAACATGATCTATATCCAGAAATGGGCAAACTGCTTTCAGGATAAAATGGTCTGAACTGCTGTACTGGCGAGTCGGGTGATAATGGTCTATTCTCATCTGCTGATTTCATGGAATCCAGTGATGATGCCCTAGAAAGTGTCTCAGTAACAGCATTTAAGTCATATTCATCATCTTCATCATAACCTATATCTGGAGCCAAAGACTCAGGAGAGGATGGTCTATGTCCTCTTACAGGTATTAACTCACAGAACAATCCTGAATACTGTGGTATTGGTGAATCTGGAGATAGTGGTCTACATGCGCTAACTGAATCTGGTGAAGATCCTCTAATGTCTGATGCCAAAATCATCGATTCAGGTGACACTAACCTTTCTCCAATAATAAACAAGTCTCCAGGAAATGATCCATGTTCTACTGAACTGGAACACACTGATTCAGGTGAACATGATCTATATCCAGAAACTGGCAAATGACTCTCAGGAAAAAATGGTCTGAACTGCTGTATTGGAGAGTCAGGTGATAATGGACTATTCTCATCTGCTGATTTCATGGAATCAGGTGATGATGTCCTAGAAAATGTCTCAGTAACAGCATTTAACTCATATTCATCATCTTCATCATAACCTATATCTGGAGCCAAAGACTCAGGAGAGGATGGTCTATGTCCTCTTACAGGTATTAACTCACAGAACAATCCTGAATACTGTGGTATTGGTGAATCTGGAGATAGTGATCTACATGCGCTAACTGAATCTGGTGAAGATCCTCTAATGTCTGATGCCAAAATCATCGATTCAGGTGACACTAACCTTTCTCCAATAATAAACAAGTCTCCAGGAAATGATCCATGTTCTGCTGAACTGGAACACACTGATTCAGGTGAACATGATCTATATCCAGAAACTGGCAAATGACTCTCAGGAAAAAATGGTCTGAACTGCAGTATTGGCGAGTCAGGTGATAATGGTCTATTCTCATCTGCTGATTTCAAGGAATCAGGTGATGATGCCCTAGAAAGTGTCTCAGAAACAGCATTTAATGCATAATCATCATCTTCATCATAATTTTTATCTGAAGCCAAAGACTCAGGAGAGGACGGTCTATGTCGTCTTACTGGCATTAACTCACAGAACAATCCTGAATACTGTGGTATTGGTGAATCTGGAGATAGTGGGCTACATGCACTAAATGAATCTGGTGAAGATCCTCTAATATCGGATGCCAAGATCATAGATTCAGGTGACATAGGTCTGTACTCTGGGATGGAGTCTGGACTAAGGGCTCTAGCTTCAAATTCTGTCTGAACTGAATCAGGTGACCCTGGCCTTTGCTCAACAATGAACAAGTCTCCAGGAGATGATTCATGTTCTATTGAATTGGAACACACTGATTCAGGTGAACATGATCTATATCCAGAAATGGGCAAACTGCTTTCAGGATAAAATGGTCTGAACTGCTGTATTGGCGAGTCGGGTGATAATGGTCTATTCTCATCTGCTGATTTCATGGAATCCAGTGATGATGCCCTAGAAAGTGTCTCAGTAACAGCATTTAACTCATATTCATCATCTTCATCATAACCTATATCTGGAGCCAAAGACTCAGGAGAGGATGGTCTATGTCCTCTTACAGGAATTAACTCACAGAACAATCCTGAATACTGTGGTATTGGTGAATCTGGAGATAGTGGTCTACATGCGCTAACTGAATCTGGTGAAGATCCTCTAATGTCTGATGCCAAAATCATCGATTCAGGTGACACTAACCTTTCTCCAATAATAAACAAGTCTCCAGGAAATGATCCATGTTCTACTGAACTGGAACACACTGATTCAGGTGAACATGATCTATATCCAGAAACTGGCAAATGACTCTCAGGAAAAAATGGTCTGAACTGCTGTATTGGAGAGTCAGGTGATAATGGACTATTCTCATCTGCTGATTTCATGGAATCAGGTGATGATGTCCTAGAAAATGTCTCAGTAACAGCATTTAACTCATATTCATCATCTTCATCATAACCTATATCTGGAGCCAAAGACTCAGGAGAGGATGGTCTATGTCGTCTTACTGGCATTAACTCACAGAACAATCCTGAATACTGTGGTATTGGTGAATCTGGAGATAGTGGGCTACATGCACTAAATGAATCTGGTGAAGATCCTCTAATATCGGATGCCAAGATCATAGATTCAGGTGACATAGGTCTATACTCTGGGATGGAGTCTGGACTAAGGGCTCTAGCTTCAAATTCTGTCTGAACTGAATCAGGTGACCCTGGCCTTTGCTCAACAATGAACAAGTCTCCAGGAGATGATTCATGTTCTATTGAATTGGAATACACTGATTCAGGTGAACATGATCTATATCCAGAAATGGGCAAACTGCTTTCAGGATAAAATGGTCTGAACTGCTGTATTGGCGAGTCGGGTGATAATGGTCTATTCTCATCTGCTGATTTCATGGAATCCAGTGATGATGCCCTAGAAAGTGTCTCAGTAACAGCATTTAACTCATATTCATCATCTTCATCATAACCTATAACTGGAGCCAAAGACTCAGGAGAGGATGGTCTATGTCCTCTTACAGGTATTAACTCACAGAACAATCCTGAATACTGTGGTATTGGTGAATCTGGAGATAGTGGTCTACATGCGCTAACTGAATCTGGTGAAGATCCTCTAATGTCTGATGCCAAAATCATCGATTCAGGTGACACTAACCTTTCTCCAATAATAAACAAGTCTCCAGGAAATGATCCATGTTCTACTGAACTGGAACACACTGATTCAGGTGAACATGATCTATATCCAGAAACTGGCAAATGACTCTCAGGAAAAAATGGTCTGAACTGCAGTGTTGGCGAGTCAGGTGATAATGGTCTATTCTCATCTGCTGATTTCAAGGAATCAGGTGATGATGCCCTAGAAAGTGTCTCAGAAACAGCATTTAACGCATAATCATCATCTTCATCATAATTTTTATCTGAAGCCAAAGACTCAGGAGAGGACGGTCTATGTCGTCTTACTGGCATTAACTCACAGAACAATCCTGAATACTGTGGTATTGGTGAATCTGGAGATAGTGGGCTAAATGCACTAAATGAATCTGGTGAAGATCCTGTAATATCGGATGCCAAGATCATAGATTCAGGTGACATAGGTCTATACTCTGGGATGGAGTCTGGACTAAGGGCTCTAGCTTCAAATTCTGTCTGAACTGAATCAGGTGACCCTGGCCTTTGCTCAACAATGAACAAGTCTCCAGGAGATGATTCATGTTCTATTGAATTGGAACACACTGATTCAGGTGAACATGATCTATATCCAGAAATGGGCAAACTGCTTTCAGGATAAAATGGTCTGAACTGCTGTATTGGCGAGTCGGGTGATAATGGTCTATTCTCATCTGCTGATTTCATGGAATCCAGTGATGATGCCCTAGAAAGTGTCTCAGTAACAGCATTTAACTCATATTCATCATCTTCATCATAACCTATATCTGGAGCCAAAGACTCAGGAGAGGATGGTCTATGTCCTCTTACAGGTATTAACTCACAGAACAATCCTGAATACTGTGGTATTGGTGAATCTGGAGATAGTGGTCTACATGCGCTAACTGAATCTGGTGAAGATCCTCTAATGTCTGATGCCAAAATCATCGATTCAGGTGACACTAACCTTTCTCCAATAATAAACAAGTCTCCAGGAAATGATCCATGTTCTACTGAACTGGAACACACTGATTCAGGTGAACATGATCTATATCCAGAAACTGGCAAATGACTCTCAGGAAAAAATGGTCTGAACTGCTGTATTGGAGAGTCAGGTGATAATGGACAATTCTCATCTGCTGATTTCATGGAATCAGGTGATGATGTCCTAGAAAATGTCTCAGTAACAGCATTTAACTCATATTCATCATCTTCATCATAACCTATATCTGGAGCCAAAGACTCAGGAGAGGATGGTCTATGTCCTCTTACAGGTATTAACTCACAGAACAATCCTGAATACTGTGGTATTGGTGAATCTGGAGATAGTGATCTACATGCGCTAACTGAATCTGGTGAAGATCCTCTAATGTCTGATGCCAAAATCATCGATTCAGGTGACACTAACCTTTCTCCAATAATAAACAAGTCTCCAGGAAATGATCCATGTTCTGCTGAACTGGAACACACTGATTCAGGTGAACATGATCTATATCCAGAAACTGGCAAATGACTCTCAGGAAAAAATGGTCTGAACTGCAGTATTGGCGAGTCAGGTGATAATGGTCTATTCTCATCTGCTGATTTCAAGGAATCAGGTGATGATGCCCTAGAAAGTGTCTCAGAAACAGCATTTAATGCATAATCATCATCTTCATCATAATTTTTATCTGAAGCCAAAGACTCAGGAGAGGACGGTCTATGTCGTCTTACTGGCATTAACTCACAGAACAATCCTGAATACTGTGGTATTGGTGAATCTGGAGATAGTGGGCTACATGCACTAAATGAATCTGGTGAAGATCCTCTAATATCGGATGCCAAGATCATAGATTCAGGTGACATAGGTCTGTACTCTGGGATGGAGTCTGGACTAAGGGCTCTAGCTTCAAATTCTGTCTGAACTGAATCAGGTGACCCTGGCCTTTGCTCAACAATGAACAAGTCTCCAGGAGATGATTCATGTTCTATTGAATTGGAACACACTGATTCAGGTGAACATGATCTATATCCAGAAATGGGCAAACTGCTTTCAGGATAAAATGGTCTGAACTGCTGTATTGGCGAGTCGGGTGATAATGGTCTATTCTCATCTGCTGATTTCATGGAATCCAGTGATGATGCCCTAGAAAGTGTCTCAGTAACAGCATTTAACTCATATTCATCATCTTCATCATAACCTATATCTGGAGCCAAAGACTCAGGAGAGGATGGTCTATGTCCTCTTACAGGTATTAACTCACAGAACAATCCTGAATACTGTGGTATTGGTGAATCTGGAGATAGTGGTCTACATGCGCTAACTGAATCTGGTGAAGATCCTCTAATGTCTGATGCCAAAATCATCGATTCAGGTGACACTAACCTTTCTCCAATAATAAACAAGTCTCCAGGAAATGATCCATGTTCTACTGAACTGGAACACACTGATTCAGGTGAACATGATCTATATCCAGAAACTGGCAAATGACTCTCAGGAAAAAATGGTCTGAACTGCTGTATTGGAGAGTCAGGTGATAATGGACTATTCTCATCTGCTGATTTCATGGAATCAGGTGATGATGTCCTAGAAAATGTCTCAGTAACAGCATTTAACTCATATTCATCATCTTCATCATAACCTATATCTGGAGCCAAAGACTCAGGAGAGGATGGTCTATGTCCTCTTACAGGTATTAACTCACAGAACAATCCTGAATACTGTGGTATTGGTGAATCTGGAGATAGTGATCTACATGCGCTAACTGAATCTGGTGAAGATCCTCTAATGTCTGATGCCAAAATCATCGATTCAGGTGACACTAACCTTTCTCCAATAATAAACAAGTCTCCAGGAAATGATCCATGTTCTGCTGAACTGGAACACACTGATTCAGGTGAACATGATCTATATCCAGAAACTGGCAAATGACTCTCAGGAAAAAATGGTCTGAACTGCAGTATTGGCGAGTCAGGTGATAATGGTCTATTCTCATCTGCTGATTTCAAGGAATCAGGTGATGATGCCCTAGAAAGTGTCTCAGAAACAGCATTTAATGCATAATCATCATCTTCATCATAATTTTTATCTGAAGCCAAAGACTCAGGAGAGGACGGTCTATGTCGTCTTACTGGCATTAACTCACAGAACAATCCTGAATACTGTGGTATTGGTGAATCTGGAGATAGTGGGCTACATGCACTAAATGAATCTGGTGAAGATCCTCTAATATCGGATGCCAAGATCATAGATTCAGGTGACATAGGTCTGTACTCTGGGATGGAGTCTGGACTAAGGGCTCTAGCTTCAAATTCTGTCTGAACTGAATCAGGTGACCCTGGCCTTTGCTCAACAATGAACAAGTCTCCAGGAGATGATTCATGTTCTATTGAATTGGAACACACTGATTCAGGTGAACATGATCTATATCCAGAAATGGGCAAACTGCTTTCAGGATAAAATGGTCTGAACTGCTGTATTGGCGAGTCGGGTGATAATGGTCTATTCTCATCTGCTGATTTCATGGAATCCAGTGATGATGCCCTAGAAAGTGTCTCAGTAACAGCATTTAACTCATATTCATCATCTTCATCATAACCTATATCTGGAGCCAAAGACTCAGGAGAGGATGGTCTATGTCCTCTTACAGGTATTAACTCACAGAACAATCCTGAATACTGTGGTATTGGTGAATCTGGAGATAGTGGTCTACATGCGCTAACTGAATCTGGTGAAGATCCTCTAATGTCTGATGCCAAAATCATCGATTCAGGTGACACTAACCTTTCTCCAATAATAAACAAGTCTCCAGGAAATGATCCATGTTCTACTGAACTGGAACACACTGATTCAGGTGAACATGATCTATATCCAGAAACTGGCAAATGACTCTCAGGAAAAAATGGTCTGAACTGCTGTATTGGAGAGTCAGGTGATAATGGACTATTCTCATCTGCTGATTTCATGGAATCAGGTGATGATGTCCTAGAAAATGTCTCAGTAACAGCATTTAACTCATATTCATCATCTTCATCATAACCTATATCTGAAGCCAAAGACTCAGGAGAGGACGGTCTATGTCGTCTTACTGGCATTAACTCACAGAACAATCCTGAATACTGTGGTATTGGTGAATCTGGAGATAGTGGGCTACATGCACTAAATGAATCTGGTGAAGATCCTCTAATATCGGATGCCAAGATCATAGATTCAGGTGACATAGGTCTGTACTCTGGGATGGAGTCTGGACTAAGGGCTCTAGCTTCAAATTCTGTCTGAACTGAATCAGGTGACCCTGGCCTTTGCTCAACAATGAACAAGTCTCCAGGAGATGATTCATGTTCTATTGAATTGGAACACACTGATTCAGGTGAACATGATCTATATCCAGAAATGGGCAAACTGCTTTCAGGATAAAATGGTCTGAACTGCTGTATTGGCGAGTCGGGTGATAATGGTCTATTCTCATCTGCTGATTTCATGGAATCCAGTGATGATGCCCTAGAAAGTGTCTCAGTAACAGCATTTAACTCATATTCATCATCTTCATCATAACCTATATCTGGAGCCAAAGACTCAGGAGAGGATGGTCTATGTCCTCTTACAGGTATTAACTCACAGAACAATCCTGAATACTGTGGTATTGGTGAATCTGGAGATAGTGGTCTACATGCGCTAACTGAATCTGGTGAAGATCCTCTAATGTCTGATGCCAAAATCATCGATTCAGGTGACACTAACCTTTCTCCAATAATAAACAAGTCTCCAGGAAATGATCCATGTTCTACTGAACTGGAACACACTGATTCAGGTGAACATGATCTATATCCAGAAACTGGCAAATGACTCTCAGGAAAAAATGGTCTGAACTGCTGTATTGGAGAGTCAGGTGATAATGGACTATTCTCATCTGCTGATTTCATGGAATCAGGTGATGATGTCCTAGAAAATGTCTCAGTAACAGCATTTAACTCATATTCATCATCTTCATCATAACCTATATCTGGAGCCAAAGACTCAGGAGAGGATGGTCTATGTCCTCTTACAGGTATTAACTCACAGAACAATCCTGAATACTGTGGTATTGGTGAATCTGGAGATAGTGATCTACATGCGCTAACTGAATCTGGTGAAGATCCTCTAATGTCTGATGCCAAAATCATCGATTCAGGTGACACTAACCTTTCTCCAATAATAAACAAGTCTCCAGGAAATGATCCATGTTCTGCTGAACTGGAACACACTGATTCAGGTGAACATGATCTATATCCAGAAACTGGCAAATGACTCTCAGGAAAAAATGGTCTGAACTGCAGTATTGGCGAGTCAGGTGATAATGGTCTATTCTCATCTGCTGATTTCAAGGAATCAGGTGATGATGCCCTAGAAAGTGTCTCAGAAACAGCATTTAACGCATAATCATCATCTTCAACATAATTTTTATCTGAAGCCAAAGACTCAGGAAAGGACGGTCTATGTCGTCTTACTGGCATTAACTCACAGAACAATCCTGAATACTGTGGTATTGGTGAATCTGGAGATAGTGGGCTACATGCACTAAATGAATCTGGTGAAGATCCTCTAATATCGGATGCCAAGATCATAGATTCAGGTGACATAGGTCTGTACTCTGGGATGGAGTCTGGACTAAGGGCTCTAGCTTCAAATTCTGTCTGAACTGAATCAGGTGACCCTGGCCTTTGCTCAACAATGAACAAGTCTCCAGGAGATGATTCATGTTCTATTGAATTGGAACACACTGATTCAGGTGAACATGATCTATATCCAGAAATGGGCAAACTGCTTTCAGGATAAAATGGTCTGAACTGCTGTATTGGTGAGTCGGGTGATAATGGTCTATTCTCATCTGCTGATTTCATGGAATCCAGTGATGATGCCCTAGAGAGTGTCTCAGTAACAGCATTTAACTCATATTCATCATCTTCATCATAACCTATATCTGGAGCCAAAGACTCAGGAGAGGATGGTCTATGTCCTCTTACAGGTATTAACTCACAGAACAATCCTGAATACTGTGGTATTGGTGAATCTGGAGATAGTGGTCTACATGCGCTAACTGAATCTGGTGAAGATCCTCTATTGTCTGATGCCAAAATCATCGATTCAGGTGACACTAACCTTTCTCCAATAATAAACAAGTCTCCAGGAAATGATCCATGTTCTACTGAACTGGAACACACTGATTCAGGTGAACATGATCTATATCCAGAAATGGGCAAACTACTTTCAGGAAAAAATGGTCTGAACTGCTGTATTGGAGAGTCAGGTGATAATGGACTATTCTCATCTGCTGATTTCATGGAATCAGGTGATGATGTCCTAGAAAATGTCTCAGAAACAGCATTTAACTCATATTCATCATCTTCATCATAACCTATATCTGGAGCCAAAGACTCAGGAGAGGATGGTCTATGTCCTCTTACAGGTATTAACTCACAGAACAATCCTGAATACTGTGGTATTGGTGAATCTGGAGATAGTGGTCTACATGCGCTAACTGAATCTGGTGAAGATCCTCTAATGTCTGATGCCAAAATCATCGATTCAGGTGACACTAACCTTTCTCCAATAATAAACAAGTCTCCAGGAAATGATCCATGTTCTACTGAACTGGAACACACTGATTCAGGTGAACATGATCTATATCCAGAAACTGGCAAATGACTCTCAGGAAAAAATGGTCTGAACTGCTGTATTGGCGAGTCAGGTGATAATGGTCTATTCTCATCTGCTGATTTCATGGAATCAGGTGATGATGTCCTAGAAAATGTCTCAGAAACAGCATTTAACTCATATTCATCATCTTCATCATAACCTATATCTGGAGCCAAAGACTCAGGAGAGGATGGTCTATGTCCTCTTACAGGTATTAACTCACAGAACAATCCTGAATACTGTGGTATTGGTGAATCTGGAGATAGTGGTCTACATGCTCTAACTGAATCTGGTGAAGATCCTCTAATGTCTGATGCCAAAATCATCGATTCAGGTGACACTAACCTTTCTCCAATAATAAACAAGTCTCCAGGAAATGATCCATGTTCTACTGAACTGGAACACACTGATTCAGGTGAACATGATCTATATCCAGAAACGGGCAAACTACTTTCAGGAAAAAATGGTCTGAACTGCTGTATTGGCGAGTCGGGTGATAATGGTCTATTCTCATCTGCTGATTTCATGGAATCCAGTGATGATGCCCCAGAAAGTGTCTCAGTAACAGCATTTAACTCATATTCATCATCTTCATCATAATCTATATCTGGAGCCAAAGACTCAGGAGAGGATGGTCTATGTCCTCTTACTGGCATTAACTCACAGAACAATCCTGAATACTGTGGTATTGGTGAATCTGGAGACAGTGGTCTACATGAGCTAACTGAATCTGGTGAAGATCCTCTAATATCTGAATCCAAGATTCTAGATTCAGTTGACATAGGCCTGTACTCTGGGATGGAGTCAGGGTTAAGGGGTCTAGCATCAGCTTTTGATTGAAATGAGTCAAGTGACTCAGACCTTTGCTTGACATCAAACAGGTCTCCAGCAAATGATTCATTTTCTATTGACTTGGAACATATTGATTCAGGTGAACATGATCTGTATACAGAAACTGGTAAACCACTCTCAGTAAAAAATGGTCTGAACTGACATATAGTTGAAACAGGTGATAATGGTCTATTCTCTTCTACTGTCACACTGTATTCAAAAACAGTAGTGTTAGGGCAGAATGTTTTACCTTTGTACTGGGGATCATGCACTTTACTCATAAGATTCTGAACTTTTCTCTTAGTGGCTGCAACTTCACTTTCCTTGGTCAAGATTGTTTCAATATTAAATGGATTTTGGATTTGCCCTGTTACGCTACACCTAGCTTCTGGCAACCCAATTATTTTCGGTTCATCATTGGACACAGAGTCACATAGATCTGTGGTTAAGGGTTGAGCATCCGCCCCTTTTAATAGCATACTTGATTTCCCAACTTTGGGACTGCTAAGCCTGTGTGTCAGAGTAGTTTCAACCTCTTCATGTAGCTGGGCATTTCCTTTTTCTTGTGTTGCATTTTTCGATTCCATTTGTGAAGTTTGTTTGCTTAAATGTTTGGTAGAATCAGGAAGTAACAGGCCCTCTAAAGCATATTTATTTAAGCAGTTATCAGTTTCCAAAAACTCAGGGGATTGCTGCCTGAAACAATGGCTTTGTAATGACTTAGGTTCAGCTTCGTAAGACGTAAGAACATTTGATAATTCTGTCTGAAATGAAGCTATTTCATGGATATGCAGTGAGAAATCACAATCAGTCCCTTTCTTTTTATATTCAGGTAGTATTAAATCTGGGGAAAGTGGTCCAAGGACATTTAGTGATGATACTGAATCTGGTGAAGATGACCGATTCTCAAACAATATTCCCGTGGCTGAGATCAATTTGTGCTCTCTGTCTGAAAGATCTGAAGCAAGTGATTCAGATTGATAGCCTAATGATGCATACAATTCACAAACTGGTACTGAAAAGCTTGGTATTGTGGAATCAGGTGAAAGAGGTATGTGTTCATTTACACATGAAAATGAATCAGGTGACAAAGGTCGACATTCCTCTGAAATAAGCTTACATTCTTGGTCTGAAAGATCAGATTTTGGTGATACAGATCTACATTCTTTTATAGGCATGAATTCATATACATTTTGAACAAAGCTAGGTAGAGGTGAATCAGGGGAAAGGCATTTCCGTTCATTGACAGATGCTGCTGATTCAGGAGATGATGGCTGACCGTCAAACAACCATTCTGATGACAATTCATACCCTAAATCTGACATCTCAGATTGAGGTGATGATGATATAGATCCCTTCACTTGTGTAAAATACTCAGATACTTCTGGTGTAAAACTCAGTATTGGTGAATCACAAGTAAGTGATCTATACTCATTTAATGATATTGCTGATCCAGGGCCAGATGATCTATCCAAAAAGATATCAGAAGTCCAAGGGCCATGCTCAGAGTCCAGGGGAGTCTCAGTGGATAATTCTCTATCTAACCTTTCAGTGGTAAAGGAGCCAACAGAAAAAGATTCATTCGATTCAGGTGTAAGTGATCCACATTCAGTCCATGATCCTGGTGAAATTGGTCTATCTATTTCATCAGCAACCATTAAAAAAGCTCTTTGAGGACAGAATTGAGTGTTTGACTCATGCATGTCAAAAGAGAACAACTGATCCGAGTCATCAGAAATCCTATGTATGTCCACAAGCATAGTAAATTCTGGTGCTGCGTATTCACAAACTGGTAGTATAGGTGAATGTGGTCTAAAATCAGGTATGGGAGAATCAGGAGAGAGTAGTTTCTGTTCAGTACCTGATGTCACAGATTCAGGTGAACATGCTCTCAAATCATCTATCAGCATACATGAGTCTAGTGAGCCTGATCTATAGTCAAATGGAATTGGTGAGTCTGGTGGTAGTAAAACTGTAGATTCAGGCGATAAGGAACTATATTCATGCAAAGATATTTCCAAGTCAACTTCATATTCAGATACAGAAACTGGTGATGATCTACAATCAGATGGATACATCAAATAATCTTGCATGAAAGGTCTGTAGTCTGAAAATGATTTAGAGAGGACACTAGAATATTTTGTTTCGTCCTGGGAATTTGTTGCTCTAAGCTTTGACTTGGGTATGTGTACTTCAAATTCAGTACTGAACTTTAGAGATTCTGACTCATCCATGATAGGACTTGATAAAGAATTTGTCTGCCCGGTTGCTGAGTCAGGTGACATCTTAATAAGTATAGAGTCAATATTACTTGCTGCAATTTCACCCTCATGCCAAGGCAACAGCTGTTTTGGGAGTGAACTACAAACTGTCTTAATGTTTTGCAGCTCCTTGGTGGAAATATTTGTGTTGGTTGTTTCTGAGGATACAGAAACAACTTGATCAACATTTAAGGCCTCTGCTGCATCCACTTTGTTCACAGAGATGCCCTGATGTTCAGATGATTCAAAACTCTCTGTAACTTTGGTAATATCTTTTCCAAGAGTCTTTGCCATCACATGATCTTCACCAAACAGGGCTCTGTAGAATTTATCAGAAATCTCCTCAACATGGTGTTTCATGTACTCATCACTTGGCCTTTGGTTACTTGGCAGTTCACACACAGATTTTGCCTCAGCTTTTGGGATTGGTATTTCCATCTCACAATGTGGATTTTCTGTTATTGATGAAGCTTGTGCTAGTGTGATTTTGTCAGATTTCTGAAAGAATGGAAGTGATGTGGGAGACGCATAATGGGAAACATAATCCTCAGGTGCTTGTGTCAGCTCCACCGATAGCTCACTGAAATCTGCCTCACTATGCTCAGATTCCAACAATGTCTCTTCAAAATCTGTTATTATTATTATTTCTTTTTGCTTCTGTCTGCAGTCTCTGGGTAATTCAGTATATGTAATGCTCTCTCCAATATATGTATTAATAGGGATGTGCTCAGATTGACCCCCAGCTGCTCCTAACTCTTGTAGAGCCTCATCATAAATAGGATTTAACCTCTGTGATGGAATTTTTGATTGCAGTTTGGAAACAGCTTCCTCTTTGTAAAATGGGCCACATTGTTGAGACTGGAGCCTCCATGGTGTAGTTTTGTACAGGGTAAAGAAAGGACTTACTTTTTTGACAGTGCCAGGGAACTGCTGTCTTAGACCAATCATCTCAAAACCAGACAGTGTTGAGCCTGCTGCAGCCACCCTGCAAATAAATATGATTTTAAAAATAAAGTATTTTTAAAGCTATTGAGTTGATGAATGACTGCGTGAGTTTTTCAAATGACTCACTCTTCAGCTTTATCTATGTGCAACTGCAACTTCTCTTTCTGGGTATCACTGAGTGAAGATGCACTAGAAGAGAGATCCTCGACAGACACTAATGGAGGTTGATGCCCAGACTTTGGCCTTCTTGAAGTGAGCTCTGTGTGGCGGACTGGCTTAGGGCTGTCAATGTCCTCATGAAGAGCTGTGAAACCTGGAGGGGATATAACAGTTGATATAATACTAAAGGAAAGACATTGTGAACTACAAATTGAGCAATAGTTCCTCATCTTAACTTTGGGTTACAATGATTACATTTGCCCAATCTTCTCTTCTTTTAAACTATATATACAATTTCCACTGAAACTGTTGGAACTACAAGGCCAATTAATTTGTTTTTGCTGTAGTCTGAAGACATTTTGGATTCACGATCAAAAGATGAAAATGAGAAGAGTGTTTAAAATTTAAACTGTTATTTCCTGGTATTTATATGTTGTTGTTTTTTTTTGTATAAGACCACCCAATTTGTAGGTGATTAAAAATATTGGAACATATGACTGATAGGTGTTTCTTGTTACCCAGGTGTGTCCTATTATATTGATTGTTTAAACAATAAATAGATCTAAACATCTACGCTTGGATTTAGCCTTCAGTTTCACCTGTGAAGACTGCATTTGTTGTTCAAATAAAGAAAAATATAGGGAAAATCAATCAGAGGCAATGCACAAACATTGGACATAACCAACACAATAATTTGAAATGTCCTATAAAATATAGAAACCACTGGTGAACTGAGCAACAGACACCGAATGGGTCAGCCAAGGAAAACAACAACAGCTGATTACAGAAACCCAAAAACAACATTCAGTGACATCACCAACAACCTCCATCGGCCAGTGGTGAAAGTATCACAATCCAGAAGACTTCAAGAGCAGAAATGTAGAGGAAAAACAACAAGATGCAAACCACTTATCAGCAGTAAGAATCAGAAACCCAGATTGGAAGTTGCAAAGAAATACAGAGATGAGCCATAAGAGTTCTGACACTAAGAGCAAATCTACCAAAGTGACAGAAAGGCCAAAGTCTGGAGAAAGAAAGGATCTGCTCATGATCTAAAACATACAAGCTCATCTGTGAAACATGATGGAGGTAGTGTCATGGCTTAGACTTGCATGGGTACTTCTGGAGCAGGCTCACTAATCTTTATTGGTTATGTAACTCATGATGGAAGCAGCAAAATAAATTCAGAAGTTTACTGTATTGCCAATATACAGAGATGTACATCCAAATTAATCTGCAGGAACTTGGAATGATCCAAAACACACTGCCAACGCAACAAATGACTTTATCAAGGGCGAAAAGCGGAAGGTTTTAGACTGGCCAAGTCAATCACCAGACCATACCCCATCTAGAGGTAAATACAAGTAAATAAAAGCTGAAATCCTAAACTCTTATCCTATATCTAATTTTATATATATATATATATATATATATATATATATATATATATATATATATATATATATATATATGTGTGTGTGTGTGTGTGTATGTATGTATATATATATATATATATGTATATATATGTGTGTGTATATATATATATATATGTATATATATATATATATATATATATATATATATATATATATATATGTATATATATATATATATATATATATATATATATATATATATATATATATATATATATATATATATATATATATATATATATATATATATATATATATATATATATATATATATAATCCATGTCTTTGGTGTATAGCACAAAGAATTTAATTTGCCTTTCCGCTCCAATAGTTTTGGAGGGGACTGTATTATTTTCATATTTCTCAAATGAATGTTACGGTTACCTTCACTGTGGTCCTGTGATATAGACTGCTCAATTTCTGCATAGGTATGTGATGAGTGGTCCTGAGTGGACTGTACAATCTTTGCTTCGATGAGATGTACGATGTCCATACGGTTAATCTTTGTGAGCTTTGAGATCAAAGTGCTTTCTGTGGGTAATTTGAAAAGATTCAAAACATTAAATATGCATTTTGTTTATGATCCTTTTTACCATTCAAGTTTGAGATTTAAGCTAATTAACAATATCTATGTCTCCCGTAATGTCTAATAACAATATTATCCATTTTTTAGGACATATTATCTTGGGTTGACCACTTACATGTCAAGACAGATTTCTGTGGACATTTTTATTGGCATACAGTACAATAAAACAATGTCTTGGTTTACTTTTGTGGTAAATAAAAAAGTAGAACCAGTGAGCTAAATGTTTAAATGAATCTTCAATACAATACTTGTAATAATTGTACCAAAGTGACACTGATATTCCCTTTTAGAAAGTGATTAACAATCCTACCTGTAGCATTCGTCCCCTCTCTTTTTGTCCATAGTCTTATGAGTGCATGACTTTGGTCTTGTAATGAGTTTGGATTCTCTACTCTTATCTGATTGACCTGCTCTTCATCAAATTCAAGTTCACAAGCCAGCTCTAGATGAACAATAGTAAACACAGCAATGTTTAAAAGAAAAGACGTACGGCAAATAATATTGTTTGAATTTTAAATGGAGTAAGAGCTAATGTTACTTACTGGTGAGTTCTATTTAAATTGTACATACAGTATTTATGAATACAAAGCCATCCTAATTTTTATATAATCTGTCAACTTACTGAAAACAAGTAGTAAATAGTAAACCCATCTGATCACACATATAATGTGTGATTTAAAATTCTTGCTAGAGGTACAGGGGATATGGGTGATGTATAGATCTTTGTACCATGAATCTTTCTGTCAATGTTCCTGTGATATTACCAAATACTAATGCTGCTTTTACCTGTCCAGCTGAAACCAAGATGATCAGCCATTACAGCCAATCGTCCTTCCTTCCTGTCAAGCTCATCCTGTGGATCCGCTGCAAATGCCATGGTCAAGATACATAAGATGCCATCACCAAAACACATACTAAACAACTAAGAAAACATGGTCCCTATAATTTTGAATAGAAGCAGTCAGAAAAAAATCATATTCACCACTAATGTACACAAAATGTAAATTAAATACAGGTAGGTGACAAATGAAAAGGGAAAAAAACTATTTGCTTTGATGGGACTTGACACAAGTGTCTGGAACTGTAATGGAGAGAAGGAGAAGCACTTGTCCAAAAGATAATTGCTTAGTTGCTGTTTTGATGATGATTGTGTAAAGCGTTGTCTAACACATTGGTCCAAAATCTCCCATAGATGTTCAACCAGGTTGAGATCTGGCGACTTACATAATTATTATTATTATTATTTTTTTAAACATTCAATGATTCCCCATGCCCTGTAAATAGGGCATTGCCAAGATCCCATCCCATCCCACTCTTCACTCTAAGGTCACAAACCATGCTAACAAAATATCTCCCACCGAATAATAGAGCTACCAGTGTTTTCCTTTAATTTGTCACCCATCTGCATATTATCACTGGCTTTCTCTTGCATTTAAACTACTTTTACTATTTGTTTTTAAATGTGTTTGAATTATGTTTGAATTCTAATGAAAAATTACCAAACATTAAAATATCAGAGGTATTGTGATTAGCTAGATTAGCTGTGATTAGGTAGGATTTCCAGTGTACATTTTAATGTCAGACACATTCTCTGATAATTCTGTGAAGGTTTTTATCTATTTTGTTCTGGTGTATACTATAAACTATAGTGCACTGCAGGAAATTTCATGGAAAATATTGTTATTTGGCAGTAAACGTAAGGAATTATGTAGGAGGGCAAACATAATTCTATGTGTATGCATAATGTACGGCAGCAGCCATTTCAGCATGCTCTGAAGATAAACTCTTTAATAAAAAATATCATTTATAAAACCAATTAATAAAATAATTCTTGACAATACGCTAACATACAAGGAAAGGAGACAGACACAAACACAATTCAAACGTCACAAAAGCACCAGAAAGAGTTGAAGCTTTAGCTACAAGACAGAGAGGCAGCACCTTCATTGCTAACGTGCTGAGGCAGATGAGAGAGAGAGAATGGGCCCCTTATGATGGGGATACCTTGACTTTGGACTTGAGCTTTATCAGCAGGGATTCTTTCCATCTGCGTCTCAACAGGGTCGTCCCATCGAGGCCTAATGACCAATGGGTCCTCAGGAAGAGGCATGTCAGGGAAAGGCTCACATTCTATTACTGAGACATCTATGGTGCTGCTTTCATCATCCGACATGGCAGCTTCCTCCTCTGTCTCTTTTTCTGCTTGGGCCAACCTTTCCACTAGCTTAGCTGCCTCATCACTAATCTCCTCAAAAAAATCAATAGACTTCTTGTGCTTCTCGGATTGCTGATCTTTTTTGCCAGTTGTAGTAGTATGAGTTGCTTGACCAGGCTTTCCCCTGACAGGTAGCTTTGATGGTAATGTCTTATATTTGTTGGGCAACTCAGTACCTGCTGGATGACCCTGGTCCTTTTTTGTTGGTTTCTTTGTAGAATCACTTTCACAGTAGCTCTTGGCTTTGATAGACCTTGCCACTCTGGAGCTTACAGAGGGACCTGTGTCTGTCTCAGATTTTCTCTTTGTTTCAGGTTTTACAGGCAATTTAGACTTTTTCTCCTTAGGAGATTTCACAGATAAATCATGTTCTGTAGCTGATTTGTGGGAAAGAGCTTTTATAGGGATTCTTGATTTTTGCTTCTCCTCCTCTGTAGAGTAGGAGGACTTTTTCTGAGTAGATGAAGTATTACCTTTACAGTCAGGCTTTGCTTTCGACTTTGATATCATTTTGGATGTTTGAGATGTTTTTTCAGGTGCTTTGGGTAGTTCTATCACTGAGTGCTCATCCTCTGGGGAGGAATCTGAGGACTCTTGGTCCTGCTGGGAATAAACTGATCTGGTTACTGTTGACACCGCTGTCTGAACATCAGTTATGATAGTGTCTGAAGAACCAAGATCAGTCTCTGAAGAAATATTTTCAGCTAACTTATCTGTTTTTATTTCTACAGCTTCTTTTTCAGTGTGTTTTTTACTTGTATTGGGTGAAGCAGAAACAGCCAATTTAATGGGAATTGTAGACTTTGAGGCATCTGACTTAGAAGCTATTCCTGATTGATCATCCTCAGGTGTGGAGTGAATGGATATGCCTGTAGCCTCTTTTGAAAATTCCTCAGTGTCTTCTGGTTTAATCTGCACAGTGAGGTTTATGGCAACCTCTCTTTCTGCTCTAGTAAAGTCTGCATCAGGTTCTTCCATAATATCCTCTATAAGTGCCTCTTCAATTGGTTGTTCTCCTATTTGAAAATAAGCAAAGCCTTCCTCCTCATATCCCCTTTTGGTCATGTCTATTGCTCCACTTCTAGTCATTTCAAATAGTTTACCCTCTTGAAAAAGGAAAGGGTTTTGTTCACTTGTTGGCGTGCCTTCCTCGGTGGGCGTCCTTCCTGGTGTGGTGTCTGGAGTTGCACCTTGGGACTGTCGATCTACTGCCAGACCCAAAATCTTTTGCTCCTCTTCTTTGACTCTTGCTGCAAAGGCATCATCATCTTCCCGCATGGTATTCCAGTTGTCTGCCAGAGTTTTCGCAGTTACCCCTCTAGACTTAGTTTTAGGAAGCTCTTCCTCTAAATCATCTTCTCCAGTGTCATCATATATGCATATTTCTGGTTTAAATGTTTCCCTAGCCTGCCCAATAACACTAGGCAAATAATCACTTTCAGCCCTTAAACTTTCCCTGTTTGAACCTAGATCAGATATCCCTGCAGGCCTTATGTGATCACCTTTAACATCATCTGTTACATTACATTCTACCTGATTATGTGATTTGCTATAAACTCCCTGGTAGTCTGATGTATCTTTCTGCTTTCTACCCTTATCATCATATTTGCTTTCCCTTGACTTTCTCTGGATTTCCTCATTTAGTTCAGAAGGTATTTTGACCTTCCCTTCATTGCTTAACAATTGATTGTTGGTCTGTTGTAACTCTTTCATACTAAGCGACTGCATTTCTTTTTGTAGAGGGATCTGATGGGCGTTTGCATGCTTTTCTGAGACAGACTGAGGTCCCTCCATTGCTGATTCATCTGTTGATGCTGCAGTGTGGGCCATGTCCTCAGATGTTTGAGGGATCTCATGCACACCTGCTGGAAAAGGAGAGGGAGGTTGTACTTTAATAGTAGGTTCAATAGATTGTGCTACCTCTGACCCTTGTTTTGTCTCAGTAGGCCCAAGGCCATCCACTGAGGCTGTTTCAACTTTGGATTCAGGCCCAATTAATATGAAGCTTTCATGTCCTCTTTCAGACTCATTCATGGTCTGAGAGAAGATATCTTTACTATTGCCCTTTCTGTCTTTTTCATCTTGCTCCATCTCATCAAATGTTTTTATTTTGGCAGCCATTTTAAACATCTCTTCCTCAGGGGCGAATTTCCTCTGGGTCATGATACACTCCAACACATTTCCCTCTGCATCCTCAGGTATGACAGATGGAATTAGGAACATGGACAGGACCATAGGGTCTGGGGTTTTGGAATGGAGCTCATAACTTACCTCTTCAGAACTTGGGGTGTCAGGGGAAAATGGACTCTTACCCGAACTCGTCAGCTGAGATGTCTGCTCGCAACTGTCATCGTCGGCACTACCCTCCTGGTCTCTGGGGAGTCTATGCAAATTTTCTGGGGGTAACTCAGGAGCTTTGGAGGATGTCGGGTGCCCTGCAGTCACACTGGGTTGCTCTACTGTAGGAGGCAAGGCCATGATGTTTTTTTGTTCTACAGGGCTGTTTTCTAGAGAGTCACAGCATGGGGAGTCTTTAGTTGGACTAGGTTCAATTGAGTCTGGGGATTTATGGGAGGAGTTGTCTTCCATAAGGGGACTACCTTCTAATGAGTCCTTATGACTAATGGTTATAGAATCATCAGCTACTGGACTAATGGTTTCTGAATCCGGATGTCTAAGAGGCAGTACTAAACCACTATAACCCTGTATATCAGCCCTTGTAGCCAGGTAGTCAGCTGAGGTTGATAGTTGTTGACCATCTGATGGTTCTTCATCACTCAAAAAACTGTCTATTGTTTCAGAACCTCTTTTCATTAGTTTTCGAGATTTTGGTGGTTTATATGATATCAAAAGAATGTCCTCATCCACAGAGAATTTGTCATCAACAAATTTAACAGTTTTGCCCTGAGAAGCAGACACAGACTCACTTTTTGAAGGATAATCCACTGCATTTTTCACAGACAAGTATCCAAGAGTTGCTGTAGATGCCTGATCATCAGCTGTCTTTGCACCAGTGGAAGAGGAGTTAGATAGTGTACTTGTCTCATCTTTGGCTGTAACTGTTTCTACTTTAGAGAGCTTTCCATCTATATATTGATCTGGCTGTCTGGGTGATGATGAAAGGCTTTCAGGACTTGTATCCAGAGTTTCTGCCATGCCTTCATGTTTGTCACTGTCCTCTGAGCTTATGTGGACTTCGCCTTCACCTATGCTGGTACAAGGGGAAACGGCTAGCTCTTCAATTTTGTGAATGTCAGAGCTGTAATCAAGTGCATCCGGGCCACTATAAATTTGAGATAATTTAGTGTCCTTAGACAAATCTTGGGTTACTGCAGTAGCCAAATTTCTTTGGACTGTAGGGTCTGCTGAATGTAAGGCAGAAGAAATCTCATCTTGCGCTTTTGCCATTTGAAGATCTTGACACTGAACACTGTCTGGTTCTGCTCTTACATTGGAACTTAAGTCTTGAGAATGTTGTATCTCTGTGCTAATCTGAAGTTCGTTTATTTTCTTTGGGTCAAAACATTTTATAGTTTCAAGTGACACTTCTTGTTCAAGTGATGATACTTGAGACTGGGACTGTGTGGACAGAGTCTCGTTTATTTTAACTGTTTTTGTATGCTTTGGTCCAGAACTTGCTTTATGTTCAAACAGTCCAGACTTTCCCTTTGAAGGGTCTTGTCCTGTCTGAAAAGCCCTCATGAGTTCTCTTACTGACATGGTCTCTTCTAGTCTCTCTGACTCATTTTTTGGTGATTTTATGGGCGCTTGTGTCTTTTTATTGGTTGCTGTTTTTTGCTCTTTAATAACAGGAGATGATTTTTTCGCTGAAGAGCCAGGAGAGGATTTGCTGCCAGTCTGCTTGCGGCCTCTTTGTTCCTCCTCCACCTTCTTTTGAAGAGCTTTAACTTTGTCTTTAATTGAGCCAATGGGTGTTTCTTCAACTACTGGAGATACAGGTGACATTTTTTTATTTGAGGGAGCATGTAAGAGGCCATCATCTCTATGTGCTTTTTCTGTTCTCTCACTAACAGAACCTGCTTTTGAAGTGTGTACATTGTATTCATCACTCTGTCCATGAGGTCCTTTTCTTCGGATGGGTTTTTTCACTTCAGCCACATGTATTTTAGTATCTTTGATCACAGTTGGTACAAATTTTTTTCCACCTTTGCGCAAAACAACTTCAGTGAACTTTTCCTGTACCACACTCCCCTGCACTGCCGCTCCAGATGTCACGGGTGCATCCAGAAAGTACTCTTTATGGTCTCCATCTATACCCTTTTGTGTCTGTGACCCTCGGCTACCTCGAATATCCTTAAGAAACGCTTCTTGGGTCTCAAAAGCTGCCATCATTTTGGCCTCTTCAATTTCACAGTCTGAAAGAAGAACCCACTCCTCATCCTTTCTATATGCACAACTTCCTGCTTCTGCTGACTTTTCAACAACCTTATCTTCATATGTCCCACTCCTTAGAATTTCATTAACTTTCTCCAAATCCTCTTTTACCTTTTCCATTATTTCAAAAGGCTCCCCTGACATCTCCTCCACCCCCTTCTCTAGACTACCCCCATGCATAGAGTTTGACTTCTCAGAGGAATCAGTGGTCAGAATGGCAGTCATTTTGATCAGATCTTGTTTCATCTCTGACACCTCAGAGAGTAAATCTGGGCTTGCAAGGGCAGGAGAATCTCGAATCAAGTGAGTTTTCAGGATGGATGTCTCTGTAGAATTTTCAGTATCTTCATCATCTTCCATTTACAAGGAGGACATTTAAGGAGCAAATTAAACAAAAAATTTAAATTAAAGGGAACAAAGATTTGAAAAAGAGATCAGGTTTGGATTGGCACAAAATTTTCAAGGAACAGAACAGGATTGAATGTTGTAAGAATGAAGTAAAGACTAGAAGGACAGACAACAGACTTACAGGGATGAATAACAACTGCAAAGCAAATTATAGCCAAATCTTATAGACCTTAGGGGAATAAGCAGGAAATAACTTGCTTATCTGAAGTCCGCACAAAAGCACATTCACACATTCAAGACAATGAAAAAATAAATAAACTAAAATACCAATTTAAATAAATAATAATACAAAAAAAACAAAACAAAAAAAACAAATATAGGTTCTCATACACGGGAGGACCAACACAGATAAAGATTTGCACAAGAAAACTCACAAATAAACTCAGGTTTATTACAAAAATTAATTAAGGTGAATGAGAGAAATAAACAATGTATTCAAAAACTTTATTTTAGTTTCCAAAAGAAAGCCAGTGATATAAAACTAGTGTTTATTTTGCAGAAATAAAGTGATGGAATAAATTACCAACTGCTTCTTTTGTCTGGGAACTAATCAATCTTAAATTAAAACTTAATAAAAATAATAATAAATAAATATCAATAGATATAGTTAGAACATGCAATGCAGAAGGTAATGTTCAGCAAGCTGTCAAACTTAAAGATGATCACACTGTTTTCACCCATTCCAAGCAACATTCACACACGCTTAATGCAAGTCAAGTTATTTCCATGCAAAGCTTATTAACTTCTAATAGGTCAGTATCTAGTAAGTACTGATTCCAGCCCATATAACCAATTAAACACTTCATTACATTACATAGTGTGGTAATGTATTTTTGTGATACTTACTGCACAAAATATAGTAAGTAATATATTTAATTAAAGAGATCACATGCCTTAATCATGCATCAATCTATGAAAATTGCTGTATATTACTTCCGTATTAATTCACGATCATGCCAGCACATTTACTTTCTTTCAAGTGTAATTAAAATAATTAATTACATAATAATGAGATTTTAGTGAGATAGATATAGTTGAGGCCAAAAGTTTACATGCACCTTGACTAAAGACATTCAAACTCAATTTTTCACAACTCCATACATTTCATGTTATCATGCATTTCCTGTCTGTGAGTTTACTTTATATCTATAAGAGGTCATTTCAAAATAATAGCTAAGAGAGATATATTTTAGCTTAAATTGACTATTGGGTCAAGTTTCAGTGAGATTTTCAGAGGGCAGCCTTTCACAAGTGTCTCACAATACTTTGCTGTAATTTTTACCCATTAATCCTGACAGAATTGATGTAACTCAGTCAGGTTTGTGGTCCTCTTAGTCAAAATTTTTCTGTTCAGTCTCAGTCACGCCAGCTCAGATGGAGGTTTGCTTTGGATCAGTATTTCTAGATAATCCTTCTTCCTCATAATGCCATCTATTTTCTGAAGAGTGCCAGTACCTTTTTGAGCAAAACACCTCACAATATGATGCTGCCACTCTCATGTTTCACATCTTGCATGGTATTCTAAGGATTAAAAGCCTCACCCTTTTTCCATAATTTATAGAGCTGATCATTATGTCCAACAGTTACATTTTTGTTTCATCTGATCAGAGAAAACTCCTTCAAAATATAAGGCATTCGTCCTGTTGATCGCCTACAAACTTCAATCTGGCTTGTTTTATGCTGGTCTTGGAGTAGGGGCTTCTTCATTGCATGATAGCCTTTCAGGTCATGACAATGTAGGACTCTTTTAATAGTGGATGTACATAGTTGGGTATCTGATGCCCACAACTCCTTAACTAGTTCCTTTGTTGTTGTCTTGGTGTTCAGTTGAAGCTTTTGGACTAAAATTCATTAATCCCTGAGAGATAGTTTGTTCATCCTTCCTGAACAACACAGTGTCTTTGTGGTCCCAATATTATTTATATTTATATGCAATTTTTACAGATGCTCGTGGAACCTTCAGTTGTTTGGAAATTGCTCCTAAGGAAGAACCAGATTTGTGGCAGTCCACAATAACTCCTAATTGTGACAATTGGCCAATCAAAAGCTTCTAAAATCAGTTATGTAAATTTCAAGAATCTTTCCCTGTTTAAAGAGACAGTCAACTTGGTATATGTAAACTTTTGACCCACTGGAGTCTTGTAAATCTGTCTTGTAAATCAGTAAATCTGTCTTTAATCAATTGTTTTAAAATGACCTCTGATGTGAACAATGCAGATGCCTTAAGTGACTTGCTAAATAAACATGTATTTATGATTGCACAGGGATACTAAACAGAGGGAAAGAGGAAACTACTTTGCTTTGCAGTTTGTTATAAAAATTTGATGGTGGGTGGAAAGCTATTTAATGACACAAATATCACATTATGAATTGAATATCATGTTGCATGTTCATACAGGGACAGTATCTTTTTTTTAAAACCTGCTCTCTGTAATGCCCAAGAATTGAGGGAACAAGAGATGTGGGAAGACATTTTACATTTAGGGTGCTGGAATTTTAAGCAGCATACACATGTTGTGCACTATGAAGTCACATCCTAATGTAATCTAATATTATACACCACAGAGCTGTTTAATTCTCAAATCAGGAAGTGTTGATTAATTTTCTTTTGTTGATTATTTTTTAACAGCACAGATCTGAAAATTTGCGTAAGTGTAATATAAAAGATATGTATACATTAATGCACTCTTTCTAGTACATTAGCGTTCCTATAACAGCTCATTCACAGGGACTTGTATGACAGAAGCTCCAGATAATCTAAGCCTAAATGGCATATAGTCATTGATATGGTGAAACTTTCCATTAGGAGACATTTATTGAGCATTTATGGAAGAAGTTTGGGTTTCAACACTTTGTAAATTTCCTGACACAAGAGTTCCTGCTATCACTTACAATATAGCAGCTATATACAGTTATTCCCTCACCAGCCTATGTTTTCTCTCTCTCTCTCTCTCTCTCTCTCTCTCTCTCTCTCTCTCTCTCTCTCTCGAAATGAACTAGAAAAAAAAATGTTACTTGTCTTGTTACTAAGAAACCAAAAAATTGCAAACTCCTCTGTCCTGAAGACTCAAGTCTCACAGATATAAATGTAACTATTTGAGCAGTTAAAAATTTTTCGTTCATTAATAAATTAAAAATTGTAATCAATGTCAAATCTCTTGATTATTAGAGGAATACTATCTCCAACAGACAAACTCAAAAAGTCCTCAAATACTCAAATATAAAGTTTATTTAGCCTTTTTCTTTATTTGTTTATCTATAGATTATTGTTATTTTGGCATTTGCAGTTAAAGGAATCCTGAAGACGGGTGTGCTGCAGCACCCTGAGCACCCCTACTTCCCACATCCTTGGGGGGAACATAATAGAAAATGAACAAAAGCTTCAAAAGATTATACTGTCTTACTTAAATTGTAACAAGCTGGAGGTGGGTTAAATGGGATGTGGGTAGCACCTCATTACCATTCTTTAATAGTTAATATGTATAGGAGTTGGTTAAAAGATTGAACGACAAATTAGAACTAGAAAAGAGAAATGTCTTACATCTTCCAAGTATTCGGCTAGTCTGCAAAGATAAGCAAGTAAAATGATTGCGATTAGTTGACTGGATAGAAACATCAGTAAATGAAAACAGAAGCAGCCATGATTCTATTAGGGTTGGTTTAAGAATAGGGAGATCAACACATTTTTTAAGTAAAAGATTAATTCTATATATATGTCACCACAAATACATTTTATACAGTATATAATGGTAGTTCAGTGGTTAAGGCCTCAGGTTACTAATCAGAAATCCCAGCATCACCAAGCTGCCACTGTTGTACGCTTGCGCTAGGTCTGTAATCCCTAAATTGCTCAGTTGTATCCTGTTTCAACTGTAGGTCGCTTTAGATAAAAGCTTCATATAAATGAGCAAAATGTCAATTTAAATTACATATGCTGCTTTGATTTAAAGCTCAGTCACTGAAGATCAAGTGATCTATATATGCTCCATTTTAAAAGAATATAATCATTTGATGATTTGTGAATATGTAATACATTTTGTAACAATCCAAACTTGAGTCAAAATGTATTATTTAGTACTAACAGTGGCGGATCCTACAATTATAGATTTAAACTATATAATAACTACACATTGCAGTTATTCCTGAGGGCTATGCATTTTTGACCTGACCATGACAATTAATTGAATATATGCAGTATAATATAAGTGAAGTAATTAAAAATAATAATAATTGTAAAAAATAAATGAATAGATAAATAAATAAAAAAGGAAAATATTGTTAAATCTTTTAAACTACAGAGGAAACAGAACATCCAAAAGTGTGGATGTTAAGAGAATATAGGAAAATATCTCCACAGTTACCTCCTCATCAGGCTCTTGATCTGAATCTGATTCCTTTGAGGAGCAAAAAGCCGTAAAAGAGAAGGAGTAGATAGAGAGATACAGATTGAAAGGGAAACAGGGGACAGGATAGAGAGAAGGAAAAAGAAAGAGCACGCAGAGCAGTTACCATAGCCATAGAACACTCGAGCCAGCCTGTGAGGCATAGTTTGAGAGGGGGTATGTGTGGAGGACATATACAGCCTAAAATGCTCATACTGATACTGTTTTTTGTTACCATTACTGATTAGTGATTATTTGTAAAATGCCTCATTATTTGCAAATAGTTATTCAATTAATCATAACCAAAACATACATTATATAAATATAATTAACATAATTTTAACCAAATCCTAAATCTCTAATCTAATCAGAATCCTAACACTAACATTACTGTATTACTGCAAGTGAAACAAGATATATGCTTGTGGACAATAACTGAGCATGACGTTAAAACTGTGTAATATGTTTTAAAGTCTCTGTAATATTATGTTTTAAAATCGCAATTGTGTTAATTACAGTTATACTAAACTGAAACTTAGTGTAATGTAACAGTGAGCAGTAGGTATTACAAAATATGAACCTGTGAAATCAATAGTTCATTTAATAGAAATAGTGAAGTACAAGCATAAATATTATAAGAATTCATGCACTCATCACATGTAATAAAAACACAGAAGCCAGAAGAGACTTGTTGGGGTCACAGGTGTGTTTTTGGTTTTTATACACTATCACCATGACCATTCATTATAAATGTGATATATTACCTTAGCATAAGTTGGTAGAGTAATATTTAGGTTGCATATAGCATTGTGGGCCAAACTCCTATATGATCTTGGTTCTTTCATGAAGGACAATCGACCACAAGGCTCCTGAGTGTTATCTCGTATCTGGAAGATTTCCAACAAATAACCAAAACATTTTAGCAAGGAAGGTGTTACCCGTAACAAAATACCTCTTAACTTGCTCCTACAAGGAAGTACTGTAAATGTTTTCAAAAGAAATACACACAGCATGCTTCTGTTAGGGAGCTTACCTTTATAAATAGGGCAAGTCGGTTTTCTTTGAAGGCAAAAAAGCTGAAGATATGATGTTGGCCACTCTTGGTGAGGGGGACTAGATTTCCAAAGCAGTCTGCATAGATGGGTTTTCCTTCTAATACCTTCAGTGGAACATCACAAGGATTATAAAGCCCTTATTATATAGGCTTTTATAGCCTACCTAAACATTTCAGTTTTCAGAAATGAAGACAATTTAAACTGTTTGTTACTAAAACATAAAATTATAGGTTTTGACAAATATTAGTTGTTATTTCAGTAGAATAGACAAATAATGAATGAATAGATATGTACTGTAAAGACCCAAAGTATTTTTAGAACATGGTGAGCTCTACAATATACAACCAGTTTGATGGTGCTTTTAGAAATGTGGCAAAACACCTCTTTATTCTCTCCAATACTTGTAAAAAAGAAAACAGCTAATTTAATTTAGCTAAATTGTGAATTTCACTCCGGGATTAATAAAGTGATCTATCTATCTTTCTGTCTGACAAGACATACAGAGTTTCACATTAATATCTTAATGTTGTGTACAAACTAAATACATATTTAACACAGAACACCTGGGATGAATTTTTATAAGATTGAACACATAAATTAGCCTGGTTAACAATTTAGCAAATAACATTTCAAGTTATGAAGTACAATGCTGTGAAAAAATATTTGCTCCATCCTGATTTCTTCTGTTTTTGTGCATATCTCATACTAAATAGTTTTAGATCTTCAAATGAAATACTACATAAAACAAAGGTAACTCAAGTAAACAAACAATACTGTACAGTTTCTATTATTATTTTTTAATAACACCCATACAACACCCATGTGAAAAACTAACTTCCCCCTCAAAATCTGGTCGGGCCACCTTTAGCAGCAATAACTGCAGCCAAATGCTTCCGATAACTGGAGATCAGTCTTTCACAAAAACAGAAGAAATCTTGATCACATAAACCTCTACCTTACCTCTACATCCCTACTTCGAGCCACCTCAGTGAAGTTCTCCTGCTGCTCCAGAGTTTTATCTATCTTGTCATCAGTCATGCAGAAACAGCGCAGACGTGCCTCTATTGGATCATGAGTTTTAGCAAAGATGACAAATTTGGCCATGTATGGCACACAGATTGTCTCCCGATACACCTGCGTGGCAAAGTTGACTGACTCGTGGCCCTGTCGACAATCTATTAGCCAGAATCTAAATAGTGAAAGTTAGAAAACACAATAAGTGCTATGATTGTCCTGTGATTTAAAAAAAAAAAAAAAAAAAAGATGTAACACTGATTGATACTAAATAGAATTGCACAAAACAACCAATCAAAATCTACCTTGCCGAGACATTTGTGGTGAATGACACACAGTCATTAATAAAAGTTAAAGGTGTGGTTCCAGTTATATCTTCCCACTGAGCTGATGTCGTTCCACCTGGTTAAACACAGAGCAGTGGCGAAAACTAAGAACTGTGTTCTTAATCACAGGCCCTTCCTGTTCACAATTATATATATATTTCATAATATATACTTCTCTATTTCTTAATAAAAAGACGTGTACTAAGAAACGGTCCCATCTTCTTTTATTGTACTCTTATTTTTTGCCTAAAATCTGTTATCCTTCATGACCCAGGACATCTTTCTTGATTTTTTAAAGCAATATAATGAAAAAATATATTTATCATACCAGATAAATAATAAATCGATCTCAATTATCAGACACTTAGGGAAACAGACAGACAAAGCTCTTTGCATGCTGGAGGATCCTCCTAATTGGAGATGCACATGAAAGATGGAGGTCATGTGACACAACCAATGTACTATAAATATGCTTTTTATTTTATTTATTAGAGAAATTGTTTAGAGAAATTCAGCCAGAAAAAAAAACATTTTAATATTGTGATTAATTGAAATTGGATTAATAAGCTGTTGTTTATACAATTTTGCTCCCTCACCTGTGATACTGCATAACAAGCGGAGTGTTGGTGTATCTCCTCCAAAGCCATTGTGTATCGGGTCAGTGGAAGTCTTGGGGACAGGAATGGTCATGGTGATGGGTTTATGGAACTTCCGTCTACGGGGCTCCAGGGTGACTATAGGACTAAATGTAGCTTTGTTCCCCAAGATCTTTCTCACCATGTCTACATTCACAGGCTGAGACTAATCAAGAGAAAGAAGTAAACCAAATATCAGGACTTTTGTTGCAAAATGCAATTCTATTACAGTTGAATGGAGAGAGCACTTCCTAGTTTCCAGAAAGGAAACCAATAAAGCAATAATTATTTAAATAATGAAAGTAAGAATAACACTACTTCTTGAAACAGGAATGTAAAAATTAACTGAAACACCTGTAATCCAACTCGAATACGTTTTGTAAGTGCTCCTTCTGGAAAGACAGCCTGGACTTGTGGTACCACTGTGCTGCTCAAAATCCCGCCCTCTGGACCAATCAAATTACTGTCCTGTTTGATCCGTGAGACCACCGCAAAGTACTGTGGGAAGTCCCGGGTGATTATGCGGCAAATACGCTTCCTCTCCAGCTCTTCTGGAGGGTCCAGGTCTGATGATACAGGACAATGCCATACAATTATTGTGAGATATAGAATAAGAAATTAAATTAGTTTGTAGGTCATATAAAAGTCAACCACAAGCTTAAACAATGAGCAATTTATGGAAATCTGAGAAGATGAGAAGTAAATAGATTATACTCCATGTTGAATGTCATTACATTCTTGTCCAAAAAGCAGAACTTAATTTCATAATTCTACTAGGGATGAAACGGTTACCGGTTTCACGATAAACCACAATAAAATTCCCCAGCATTAGTATTATCGTGTCACATTTAATTATCATTAAATCCATGAGAAATTATCGTGATTTTGGAAAACTGCCGGTAAATGCTGTCCACGCACCCAGCATGAGTCTGACACAGGCGAAACATGCAAAATTGTTGTTTTTTGCTTGTGAATACAGTGCAAAAAAGGCAGTGACAGCGCTCGGGAGATTGTTTTGTAATTTTAGTGTAAACATTTACAGATTAGATTTGTTTACATATTTTGTGTTGTAATTTTAGTATCAACACCTGCACATTGGATTTGTTTACCTATGGTTGTATTATTTTATTATGTTGTATGCACATGTACATTATGTACATGCACATTGCTTTACTTGTTTTTATACGCATAATTAGGGTTGTGTTCATTAAAACCTGCACTGGGGAAACTTTTACCTTTCATAACTACATGGTGCCAACTTTAATGTTAATGTTATTATGTACAGTGAGGGAAAAAAGTATTTGATCCCCTGCTGATTTTGTACGTTTGCCCACTGACAAAGAAATGATCATTCTATAATTTTAATGGTAGTTGTATTTGAACAGTGAGAGACAGAATAACAACAAAAAAATCCAGAAAAACGCACGTCAAAAATGTTATAAATTGATTTGCATTTTAATGAGGGAAATAAGTATTTGACCCCCTCTGCAAAACATGACTAAGTACTTGGTTTAAAAACCCTTGTTGGCAATCACAGAGGTCAGACGTTTCTTGTAGTTGGCCACCAGGTTTGCACACATCTCAGGAGGGATTTTGTCCCACTCCTCTTTGAAGATCTTCTCCAAATCATTAAGGTTTCGAGGCTGACGTTTGGCAACTCGAACCTTCAGCTCCCTCCACAGATTTTCTATGGGATTAAGGTCTGGAGACCGGCTAGGCCACTCCAGGACCTTAATGTGCTTCTTCTTGAGCCACTCCTTTGTTGCCTTGGCCGTGTGTTTTGGGTTATTGTCATGCTGGAATACCCATCCACAACCCATTTTCAATGCCCTGGCTGAGGGAAGGAGGTTCTCACTCAAGATTTGACGGTACATGGCCCCGTCCATCGTCCCTTTGATGCGATGAAGTTGTCCTGTCCCCTTAGCAGAAAAAAAACCCCAAAGCATAATGTTTCCACCTCCATGTTTGACGGTGAGGATGGTGTTCCAGGGGTCATAAGCAGCATTCCTCCTCCTCCAAACACGGCGAGTTGAGTTGATGCCAAAGAGCTCCATTTTGGTCTCATCTGACCGCAACACTTTCACCCAGTTGTCCTCTGAATCATTCAGATGTTCATTGGCAAACTTCAGACGGGCATGTATATGTGCTTTCTTGAGCAGTGGACCTTGCGCACGCTGCAGGATTTCAGTCCTTCACGGCGTAGTGTGTTACCAATTGTTTTCTTGGTGACTATGGTCCCAGCTGCCTTGAGATCATTGACAAGATCCTCCCGTGTAGTTCTGGGCTGATTCCTAACTGTTCTCATGATCAATGCAACTCCACAAGGTGAGATCTTGCATGGAGCCCCAGGCCGAGGGAGACTGACAGTTCTTTTGTGCTTCTTCCATTTGCGAATAATCGCACCAACTGTTGTCCCCTTCTCACCAAGCTGCTAGGCAATGGTCTTGTAGCCCATTCCAGACTTGGTTAGGTCTACAATCTTGTCCCTGACATCCTTGGGGAGCTCTTTGGTCTTGGCCATGGTGGAGAGTTTGGAATCTCATTGATTGATTGCTTCTGTGGACAGGTGTCTTTTATACAGGTAACAAACTGATATTAGGAGCACTCCCTTTAAGAGTGTGCTCCTAATCTCAGCTCGTTACCTGTATAAAAGACACCTGGGAGCCAGAAATCTTTCTGATTGAGAGGGGGTCAAATACTTTTTTCCCCTCATTAAAATGCAAATTAATTTATAAAATTTTTGACATGCGTTTTTCTGGATTTTTTTGTTGTTATTCTGTCTCTCACTGTTCAAATACAACTACCATTAAAATTATAGACTGATCATTTCTTTGTCAGTGGGCAAACGTACAAAATCAGCAGGGGATCAAATACTTTTTTCCCTCACTGTATATTCTGCTAATTTTACTTCTTGTTTGTTGATTTTCAAATATAAAACCTGTTTTAATGATTTCAGTGAGTGTATCAGTACTTTTTGTACATGTTCAGAACATTTTAACAATACCGTGATAATACAGATAACCATGATATTTTTGGTCACGATAATCGTGATGTGAAATTTTCATACTGTTACATCTCTAAATTCTACCTTCAGATCCACAAAATTTTATTGATACAGAAAATGCTAGCATTGTATTTCATCCTTCCTGACCAAAAAGGTTAGTGACAACCACCCAGATAATGTATGCAATGTCAAAAGGAACCAACACATCTTCAGACTAACTGAAAAGGTATTTGGCAATAACTTTCACAATCAGGGCGCTTAGATGGGAGATGTTAACGTTGTAGAACCTGGGAAAAGTGTACAGTGATATGCGCACAAGAAGTTATCCAGATGACTCTTACTGCCCCTGGTTGTTAGGAGGCATAAAATAGAACTGAATTGTTGATGGCAGAAGCCCACCTTCATCCATGCCATTAAGGATTTGATTGAGCTCCTCCTCTGTATATTCACACTGATGCTCTTTCCAGCTTTCTCCTGTCTCACTGCGCAGAATCACCAGCTCTCTCTCCTTTCCCCTCAGAGCAGCAAAATGTGGAATCTCCACAATCACTGGTCTGAAAAATTACATGAAAATGTGTTCAATTAAAAATACATTCTTCAAAAGGGTAATTTGAGGATTACCAGTATTTTTATGTGTCAATTATATGCCAGCTATATTTTACTTGGTTCAACATGTACTGAAACACAAGTTACACAAATGTCAAACTGAAGATATAACACACATGTAGCACATATACAGATAGAACTGGAGCTGAATGTAGTATGCAACATCCAGATGTTTTGGTGCTTACGTAAAAGCACACAGAACCATCTGAAGGCAGTCAAACAACAAAATAAGTATAGGTGACAAATGTGCAACTTTAATGGCACAGAGTGAACTTATGTGTATTTTGACACAGAATGACTACAATTACTATAACCATAGATATAAACATGTCAGATGCCTCATTAGCCTGAGCCTTTAAAACAGCTCATTTGTATAAACTGGGCATTGTATGTCACATTAAATTTTCAGACAAATGCTTACACATTGTTATAGGAATATAACAAGGTGTAACTTTTCATAGGTAATATAAGTGTTCATTTATGGGATGTTATGTGCGAATTAAAGCTGGGGTCACCTAGCTTCTTTTAATTGAGTTAATTAATTCATGAACATTTTTCAATTGCTTTCATTCTCATCTCTAATTTTGTTATTGCTAATATTCTTGTTGTATGAAATAAATGACTGCCTTGCATTCTTTACACTGATATTTTTTATTGGGTGTGATAGATTTAAATGTACCTAAACAGTACAGAGTCTAAGAAATATTTGTGGCAATCAATAAATTAGGGTAGCCACACATCTCTCCAGACTTGCAATGGCTAGCAATCAAATCTAACTCTCCAATTTGGTGGATGTGGAGGCGTATTACTTTAGCTAGCAACAGCGGCTACTGCAGCATCTACTGTTTCTATATCTATGGCAACAACACAAACCATTTCAATGCATGTTTAAGAAGCCTGCCATGCTCTGCATGAACTCCCACTTTTCTGCAACATTTTTAGACATAAATCATGATGCAAGGCCAAAAAAATGAAATGCAAAAAACATCAATGTGAACTCAAAAAAACACAGTAAACAACAAACTATCACAATCTACTATCAACACACACTAACTTGTGAATGAGGGAAAAGAATGTTAATAAAAGAAGGACAGAAAAAAAAGGGATATGGGACCGGCATCCATGGATTGTTTCATATGTGTCACTCCTACCCCAGGAATTTGGTCCCTGGTGGCCCCAGCTGAAGGATGCGGCTAACCAAACTCTCACCCTCATTCAGAGGGGGCGGGGCAGTAGGGAGATGGAGCTTACTGTCATCCAACAGCAGCGGAGGAAAAAGAGAGCAGAAACAGTTTGGGGCTGAATTTCCCATCTTCAGTGACATTTTCTATCTAGGCCTCCCGAATTGTGGGTTAATTATAACCCCATTTCATAAAGCTGCTTCCAAAATGTTTTGAATTGTGTTCTTATTTGTTAAAAACAGAATCATAATTTATTGATAAGAAAATGTTTCAGGGCCATATTCAGAGTTATGCCTGTGTAGTGAGTTAGTTACTGAAATTGTGCTCTTTGCTATTTGGACCTCAGACATAACTACAGACTTACGTGCTACTCTAACAGTTGTACTGTAGATGTGTGCACAGGTTTGCCATTTACTAAAACATTGGTGTGTATCAGTTTATGTATGTATGTTCTGAACTATTACTTAAATGATTTGTTCTTGTGTAATGTAGATTTGAATGAGGAGTGGTACTATGTACAGTGCCACTGTCTGGCAATTATTAACCACAATATTTCACTCTGAAACATAATTTTGGACAGTCTTATTAATTGGAGACAATGCATATCTTGAGGGCTGAATTTTATATAGAATGCTGATTCTTACATTAATATTTGGAAGTCCACCTAATTAAATGTTCTATATTTATAGTAAATGGCTACTTGGTCAGCTTATACATTCATCCATGGGCATGTTATCTTTAATGAAGTGCACAATTCCCCAAAATGTTGGCATTTTTATTACTGCCTGAGCTTGATATTTATATATTAGGCTATTTCTAGCTCATTGTGCAAAAATAGGATGTGCACTGTCAAATGCTATATAAAGACTTGCAACCAATCAATGTATATTGAACACATGCTTAAATTAAGAAATTTTTGGTAATCGTGTGATTATCACAAGTAGGACCATTTCTGTGTCTTTATTGTTATACTAATATTACATATCAGCCTTATTAAATACTTATTCAAAATATATTAGACTAATATATTAGAATATATTTGTATTAGACATTTATTAGACATTGCTTTTATGATATTTCATATAGTAATTGACAGCAAACAGGGGAAAAATGCAATCTGCTTTGTCAAGTTTATTTCTGGCTTAATGGAAAGTGTTTGTCTTAAGTAAGTTATCCAGACACAACTGAAAACCCCCTGTACCAAGAGTTCTATGCAATCTGGCAACCTCAAATGTTTCAACTGCACATAGGTCATTTTAATTATCTGAATGGACCTCTCAGAAATTTACCTGCAAAAAAACCCTCAAAAAACATGTACATTTTGGTGTCACTCTTGGGCTAATTTAAGATGCCAACTCTGAATACGTCCTTAAAACTTAAAACAGCTTCTACTGGCATTTAGTCAACCACAATAACATATCAAATCAATCATGGATTGTTTTTATTAGTGGGGAGTTTTGCAAAATGGATAATCAAGCCTTGGAGTTTTCCTTATGGCAAGCTGTGAAGCAAACAAAAGTCTTGAGTGTTACTGCAAATGTGTCTGATTAAGCGCAGATAAGAAATACAAGCTTTTTTAATGGAGGCAAAGGAGAGGTAAGTTTCTGAAATTTATGCAAAAACAAGAAAAAGCCATCGTATATAATGTTATATAGTTAGATTGTACAGATGTTCAGCCCTTGAGTATTACATAAACCATTCAGAATCAATTGATCGTTTTTATTTAGTGATGAGGTTTTCAGGTGATCATCAGCCTTTGGATAGGTTTTCGTCATCTCACTTATTTCATATCACTGTTACTGTAAAATCAGAAGCGCTTACCCAAGAAATTGAGCACCAGAGGGTCCAACCTCAATAATTCGGCTAGCTAACCCGTCTCCTTCAACCATCGGGGGCATGGTTGCTAAGCGATGTCGTTTCACTAGGCGACAGGTTACTCGTGTTGGAGCGCTGCACTTCCTCGGGGGGATGATGATGCGCAGGCCATTATGGCGGCACCCTCGCATGGCACCACCTCGGGCATCCACCATAAAACTGACAAGAAAGCTGCAAATGAGGCAAGCATCTATGTCAGCATAAACAATCTGTATAAATATATCAGTGCACGCTTTTATTCTTAAATTGAAATTATTTGAAACTTTTACATGCAAAGACACACCAAAGAGGAAGCTAAATATGGTAGGGCAAACCTGTGTGCACAACACACACACGCACAACAAAATACCACACTCAACAGTAGAAACATTCCCTGGCATGCTTGAAATGTATGGGACTGGCACACTGTCAGGATTCACAAGGGTAGAGCATTCTGGTGAGTGTAAATTTAGGGAAAGCAGGACAGTCATAGTGAGGTAGAGAAGGATAATGATGTAATGGTGTGACAACATCTTGAAAGGTGAATGGGTTGTAAAGCATTCAACACAGGTACTGGAAATGCTATGTAGTGTATTTCTATGTTGGTACTCCTATTATCCACACTATTATTGTGAATATAAGCTCAAATACATAAATGATGCTTTACACATTAACCACATGTACACAAGTGCACAATAATATTGAATACTTTATAATATTTAACTTGATAGAGATAGTTAATTGAAAGCGTACAAAATAGCTAGGGTTGAACATCATTAATGATAAAACAGGTAACAAATGTGTTAGTGAGTTTCAGGTGTAATGCACGCTTTAATAAAATGATAAATACATACACTGCCATAAATGTGAGATTTTAACCTGCAGTGCTTTGGGCAGATAATAATGAGTTAAACACCATATCCATCTTAGGCATTAACAGGTCACAGCAGACACTGTAAATAGGTTTCTGTGTTTTAATTTGGGATTGAGACAGCAGACAGACAAAACTGAGACAACAGAGTTTTCTGTATGGGTTGCACAATGCAAGAGACAAGGGGTCAAAGGTCATATGTCAAAATGCAGCCAGTCACCTGCTGCTGTCATGTTCATGGCACGGAGAGGAATGGCTGGAGAGAGAACAGAATATCCATCAGAATATGAGAGAGAGAGACAGAGAGAGAGAGAGAGAGAGAAAGAGAGAAAGAGAGAGCGAGAGAAAGAGAGAGAGGGAGAGAGACAGAGAGAGAGATGGAGAAGCAGAGAAGCTTATAAAGAGCAACCAAAAGCCAAAGTGGAGAAATAAGGAAACCAAGATCTTTTGTAACTGGGAAATTCATAAAATCTAGATGGAATTTTCCCACAATGTAAACACCTTAAATCAGGGGTATCCAATCTTATCTGCAAAGGGCCAGTCTAGGTGCAGGTTTTCATCCCAATCAAGTAGGAGCCAAAAACTGCACCCATGCTGGCCCTTTCTGGGTAAGATTGGACACCCCTGCTTTAAGGTGTTTACATTTTGTGGAAAATGTGGGAAATAAAAGCTGAAATTCTAAACTCTCTTCTCATATTCATCTTTTGATCTCAAACCCAAATGTCTTTAGTCTACAGCAAAAATAAATGAAGTGGCCTTGCCGTTCCAATCATTTAGGAGGGGACTGTAGATGTTATGTGAACAGAGAGCTACTGGTAGACAAGCAGAACACCCTTTTGTAGTCTACACTGACTCATCTTAAGACAAGCCCAATGGGCCACACTTCTTTACCAGTTTGTCATATCGTCTAGATTCCCAGAATGTCAAAGCAGATGCAATATCACACTTGTGAACAGCAGACCCAAACTCCACCACAATCAACACAATATTACAATGTTTCATCGCACTTATAAGCTGGGATGTCAACAGCCATACTGCCAAGGTCTTTTCGCTATCACTCTGCTTATGTTAAAAGCCCTCCAAAGAAGAGCTATCTCCATTTTAATCTTTGTGATGCTACTATAATCTGAGCTCATAGCTCTACTGTCACTGGTTTAAAGTCACTGGATTAAATCCTACAGGTTTAAAGACCAAAGTATTGGTGGGAAACAATGCTCCAAGTCATACAAAGGTTGGTAAGTCATGCACCAGTTCCACGATGCCCACAGTGGTAGACTTTATCACAGATCTGCCGTCTTCTCAAGATCAGGCCACCATAATAGTGGGGATAGTCCCTTCAGCTCATTCTCCTTCCTGTATTACCCACAACAGCTAAACTTGTTTTACATTTTTGGATATTTGATATCCCAGAGTATATTGTATCAGACAGCAAACCACAATTCACATCTCAACTATGCAAGGGATTTATGTAATAACTGGTTGGTATCTGTTTGTTTGACCAATGGCCATCCCCAAGCTAAGACACTGAAAGAGCCAATCAAGGTCTGAATATTCGAAACCTTCTGCAATGATTGCCATTGAATGCCCAGAATTCCATATGCCATTCAACCACCAGGCTCACATTTCCATTGATTACTGGGCTAGCAACTACCTCTGTATGGAAGGCCACACTCACAAACGAATATCACACTGTTGCCAGATAATATCAAAAAAGAACACTGACAGTTAAGTTAAGCAGTTCAGTGAAACAATCATTAACAGACATTGAGCTGAGACTCCCATGTAAGAACCAGGTGACTTCAGAACTTTCAAAAAAGAACTCATAGCCCATTGCACTGGCATATTCAGAGTAAATAAACAAACCAATGATGTACACTACAAGCTATAATCGCCAAGCATATCTCCAAGCATCCATGTTTTCCTTCACAAGCCTTTCAATCTTGTTCCACTAGATGATGTTAAGTACCACAATTATTGGGAGATTTACAGCCCAGAGGAGCACTGCAGGGTTCCCGCAAGCGGGGTATAGGACGAAGAGAGTTTCACTCACTCCGTTTTTTGATATGGTACTGTTAATTTAGTAGTAAGGCACCAGGCCTACTAACAGAACAAACAAATTAGATTATCTATCTACAATACAATCTAGTGATTAGATATATTACATGTCTATTAGCCAAGATATTTGCTAGACATTGATAATAATGGTGCTAAATCCTCTTTTATGCAGTTCAGTCATTTTGAATTCTGTATAGTAACAATCAATGAACAAGTCACAATCACATTTTCAGGCATTAGAGTGTGTGTGTCTATATGCCATACCCAGATTGACCAGCACTGGAGGAGAGTGCAATATTGTCCAGGTTTTCCGTTTCCCAATTCAGTCTAAATGGGTCCTTCTCATTAGCAAGGGATGACATCTGGACACAGTTAGGTGAAGATGATATATGAACTCCAGTTAACACTCTAAAAATCATAACTAAATTATTTTCAAGAAAACACAATAGTGGACCTCACAAGGCTTTAAAGGATCTTTTATGATAATCCCTCAGACTGAATGCTTTTAAGATTTTCAAGTGACAATAAACAGATGTGCATATACAGTAATGTCATGCTGCAAAGTAACTGTGTGACTTTGTAACTGTGTGACTTTACCTGGTAACTGTGGACTGTATCATCCATCATACCATCATGCTTTGGTGAGTGATATCCATAACGATTAGACATGTAGGACCTGTCCATACTGAAATGACAAAGAACAACCAATGAGCTAAAGATTCTAGCGAATGCTAACAATGCCAAGCTTAATGTTTCAAAATTATTGCCCTCATACCTTTGGAACCGACTATGTGAGCATTAGAAGAATCAAAAGCATTAGAAGTTAGTAGGAACTGTCTATTATAGAATCTATTAAAAAGACATGTGAGTCAACAAGCAGTGCTGTGTAGTCTGAAGCTGTTTTCAGTAGGAATACTAAAGCACTGAAAAGTGCAACTAAATGTAGTACTATATATATATATATATATATATATATATATATATATATATATATATATATATATATATATATGTGTGTGTGTGTGAGCTGCTGAACATTTATAACATAAATAAAACATTAATGTGTGCATATATTAATGTTATACATGTATAACAAACATTATAGCATATATTAATGTTATATGTGAGCATATATTAGTCATCTTGCAATTAATTCACTTAGACAGTGGTGTACAGTGCTGTGAAAAAAAAACAGATTTCTTCTGTTTTTGTGTATATCTCATACTGAATTCTTTCAGAAATTAAAACAAAATCTAAGATAAAAACAAAGGCAACCTGAATAAACACAAAATGCAGTTTTTAAATGATAATATTAATTATTGCAGCAAAAAAGTTATCCAATACCAACTGGGCCTGTGTGAAAATGCATTTGTCCCCATAGTTACTAATTCCCCAAATCTATGAATGCATTAGGCATTCATAATGGGGTTCAGGTCTTATCCAGTAACACACTGTTACGCCACCGCCGGCAGATGGCACTGCGGCGCGGTTTCTTAGTGGACACGTGACTCTTGTTTTGGTTTCGTTCTCTTCCTGTTTAGACATTGGCTGACGTGCGAGGGTGTAGCTTGATTTGAGCCAGGTGTCTGTGTTTAGTTTGATTGTGTTGGTTATTTAAACTCCTCGTGTGGCTGCGCACTTCGCGTAGTATTATCGTAGATGTTCGAAGTGATAGATAGCTGTGTTAACGGTGCAGCATGTATGTGCAGCATGTATGTGCAGCATGTATGTGCAGCATGTATATGCAGCATGTATATGCAGCATGTATATGCAGCATGTATATGCAGCATGTATATGCAGCATGTATATGCAGCATGTATATGCAGCATGTATATGCAGCATGTATATGCAGCATGCTAGCGGTCTCATTCCCGTGTTCTGTTCTCGAGTGATGCCTAGACTATAGTCCCATGTTTACTCCAGTTAATCTTATTCAGTATAGCCCGCGCTCCCTGTGTTTGTTTGTTTGTTTGTTCATTAATAAAGACAGTGCTCCTGTGCTTACTTCCTGCCAACTGTCCTGTATCGTTACACACACTATGGCAAAATGTAAAGAAAATCCAGAAATTATGTGGAAGAAGGTGATTGAAATACATCACTCTGGGAAGAGTTGCAAAGCTATTTGAAAGGCTCTGGGACTCCAAAGAACCACAGTGAGAGCCATTATCTCCAAATGGAAAAACAGCACAGTAGTGAACCTTCCCAGAAGTGGCCGACCTTCCAAAATTCCTCCAGGTGTACAGCAACGACTCATCCAGGAAGTCACAAACTTAGCCAAGGACAACATCAAAGGAATGTCAGGTCTCTCGTATCAATAAAGATCACTGTTCATGACTCCACTATCAGAAAGACACTGGGCAAAAATGGCATACATGGAAGAGCAAGGAGAAAACCACTGCTAACCCAGAAGAATATTAAGGCTTAAACCTTTTGGGAGAATGTTCTGTGGATTGAAAAGTCGAAAGTGGAACCATTTGCAAGAAAGGGGTCCTGTTACATCTGGCGTAAACCAAACACAGAATTCCACAAAAAGATCATCATACCTAAGTCAAGCATGGTGGAGGAAGTGTGATGGTGTGGGGATGCTTTGCTGTTTCAGGGCCTGCGCAACTTGCAATAATTGAAGGAAACATGAATTCTGGTCTCTACCAGAAAATCCTAAAGGAGAATGTCCGGTCTTCAGTCCATAAATGCAACTGGATTATGCAGCAAGACAATGATCCAAAACCTAGGAGTCCTAGTCCTAGAAGTAAGTGAAAGACTGATCCCCAGTTGTCAGAAGCATTTGGTTGCAGTTATTGCTGCTAAAGGTGGCACAACCAGAATTTAAGTTTAAAGGGGCAATTAGTTTTTCACATTGTATTGTGTTTTTACACAGGTTGCCTTTGTTTGATGTCGTATTTCATTTTCAGATCTAAAAGTATTTAGTATGAGATATATACAAAAATAGAAGAAATCAGGATGGGCAAATACTTTCTATTAATATTTCTATGATGCATGTGGCACCTTTCGGACCGGCTGCCTTCTAGACTGAACCTCAGGTAATTCATTCCATCCAAGTATTGACCAGGCAGAGAGTCATCTCCTAACTCCCTCAGGTCCTCCGCTCTCAGATATTCTCCTCCATCACCTGTCATAGTGTCCTCACCTGTGACACAGACACAGACATGTGAGAAGCCATTACCTGAAGGTCCTCACAAATAAAAGTATGAAATATTATTAGATATTTTAATGTCTAGCTAACATAACTAAAACGCATACATATCGAGGTATACTAATTGTAAACAACACACGATATGCAATGCTCCATACACACACACACACAAAAACAAAAGGTACGTGTTCTTACAATAGGGGTTACTGCCTCTATATTTTAGCATTAATGTACTGACATTCAGCAACACCTAACTGAAAGGACACATTCTTTCTGGCATTAAGAAATGCTCTACATGGCGCACGGTTTCAACAGCTCAGTGCTGACACAATCAGTAAAAATAATAATGCACCATTGCTCCTGTCCAGGTCTGACCAGCAGGGATAGGATTTCTAGGACTGGCAAAAAGCAGTAGGGAATACAGACAGTAAATATCAAACATACTGAAGCCTGAGAGTGGACTTCTGCTGTCAAAAGCATAGTGGCTACCTACAGGGTAGAACAAGAATGGATATTTATAAGAGAATAACTGTATTCTAGTATAAGGCACCCACTGGAGAGATAAGTGTCTAAAATAGTAGTTTGGCATTGAATAAGATTGTTTCAGTTTTATCCTCAAATGGCACAAAAATATATCCATTACAAATGTTAAACTTATCTAAAACAACCAACATGCCTGCAACCAGGATCTAAATAAAACAACTTAAACTTGAAATAAGTGTTGATACTGTATATAACAAAAAAGAAGCTTGTAGCCTAACTCAAGTCAGCTAACATTACTGCAACTAGTAACCAATTTGGTGTCACACCTACAGTAGTCTAAATAAAATAAAATAAAAACAACTGAGGTTGCATTTTACAAACCACCCATTTCCTGCATAAACGATCACATTTATATATTTTGTCGCATATTCTCACACATGTATGTATATCATAGCTATGTCAGATGGTGGCCTGTAGTATGTGCTTTGCATATACAGTGCTGTGAAAAAGTATTTGCCCCCATCCTGAGAAGGTTCAGGGAAGGTTCACTACTGTGCCGAGTTTTTCCATTTGGAGATAAGGGCTCTCACTTTAGTCCTTCGGAGTCCCAGAGCCTTTGAAATAGCTTTGTAACCCTTCACAGACTGATGTATTTCAATCACCTTCTTCCACATCATTTCTGGCATAGTGTGTTACTGGGTAAGACCTTTTAACCAAATTCATGCTGTTGAAAACGTTCTATTTAAGTGCTGATTTGATTGAACAGGGTTTGCAGTAATCAGGTCTGGTTATGTCTAGTCCAGCTGAACCCCATTATGAATGCAGTTTCATAGATTTGGGGAATTAGTAACTATGGGGCCAATACATTTTCACACAGGCCCAGTTGGTATTGGCTAACTTTTTTTGCTTCAATACATAACATTATTATTTAAAGACTGTATTTTGTGTTTATTCAGGATGCCTTTGTTTTATCTTAAATTTTGTTTTAATTTCTGAAACAATTTAGTACGAGATATACACAAAAACAGAAGAAATACTTTTTCACAGCACTGTATCACAACAAGAAGTTAAAATCCACAGCATAGTGTCTCGTGAGAGTTATTAAGTCTATGGGCAAACGTTAAGCATCCTCCTTAGCTGCTCTGAAGTCAGTTGAGAACCAATCATCATTGATGATCGGGCCTTAGAAAGTTTGTACACATAGTAGGCTACATTATTAACACTTCATTGTTTCCATATTGAATTTGATAACTGGACAGGATTCTACATGAGAAGCAAAAAAATAAAATAATAGAATAATAGAAAACTAACCTACCGAAACTACCCTTCCTAAGCTACTGAAGTCTAGACCTCAGTGTCCTCATAGCTATATTGTAGGGCATCATTTCAATAAATGAATCTGATGCAGGCTCTAATGACAAAGTTAACACTACCCCATCAATATCTACAATCTTAAGTAAGACCACACTATACTCAGTGCTGCATTACAAATAAATAGATATTTTATTCTTAAAACAATTGTGATCATTAAGATATTCAGCATACTGTGAGGTAAAACTGTTGCTGTGTTATAAGCTTAAGGGAAAAAACTCCATGCAAAGCACACTTAGTATATAATAAAATGTTGTTTAAACAATTAACCAAGTATTCAGTTAATTACTGCACACATTTTTAAACACCTGCCAATTCTACACAGCAACCAAGCACTAGTACAGCAGTGCCTTGTACCTTCATCAAAGGAGTCATCAGATATAGCACCATCAGCAGCCTGCTTGAGTGCTACACGACATGTCATATCAGTAATAATGAGTAAAATCTATTCAGGAGCACAGACCTGCAGATTATTTATTAAATGGAACATAATGATTGCGAAATGTGTTTTCTGATTTTGAATCATACCTTCCTCATCAGACACGTCAAGTACCTCAGTCATGGTCTCTGGCACGTTCAGTTTGTGTTTTTCGGTCACGGTCTGTGTAAAAATACAATCATTTCAATACCTTATAGACACAAGCCACAAAAAACAAGATCTGTAAGACTTCATAATGTGTTGATTTTCAAATTAGACTCACTGTTGTTGTAGTAATGACCTCCTCTGTAATCACTTTTAATGTGTCCACCACTGAGATGTAACCCAGACGACGAGCAATGGCAAGGGCTGTGTTTCCATTCTGAAAAAAACACCGTTCATGTCTTAGCACAAATCTGCTGTGTGTGTATATGTCTGTTTGTGTGTGTGGTCATGTACTCACCGCAGTGGTAGCATTGGGTTTGGCTCCATACTGCAGCAGAACGTTGATGATGTGTGTGTTGCCCTGTTGTGCAGCTTGGTGGAGAGGTGTGTATCCATTCTGAACACAGGACACAGACACGTCACCTTCAGAACATATTACTCTTTCATATTATTCTTTATGCTGCTTAGGACTAATATACCTTTGTCTTGGCATTGACGCTAGCATTATTCTTCAAAAGAAAGTTGACTGTCTTGGCATTTCCGTAGTGGCAGGCGACGATTAGCGGTGTGTAACCCAACTACAAGAGAGATGATTCAACATATTATTTACATTTCAGAGCTAATAGATATATGAAGATGTTTAACATGAATCCAATATGAATTCTATGAAATTTGGTTAAAAAAAGGAGTGCAAGTCATTTGTTTAGAACTGAAAATCCATCTCTGATAATCGACTATCATATATGGCAGTTTTTACCATCTATGGATTTACATTTATTAAATTGGCAGCTGCTTTTATCCAAAGTGGCTTGCAATGGGGATATGATATAATTTAAACATACGAGTCTTGCTTGAGGGCCAAACGTGCCTCTCTGACAGCCCTAGGATTTGAACGTACAACCTCTAGTGGTGTTATCATTTTTAAATAAGCACCACTGCTTTGCCCTTAAACTGTGATGTGTATAAATCATATATATATTATTATGTTTTCTATAACTAAGCTTTTGTGTCAGATTGACATTTTTTCCCCTTGTGTTTTTAAAGTGTTTGCACTGAAATAATTCTCTTACTTTAGTTTGCTGGTCGAGGTTGGCATCATGTTTAACTAAGAATTCAGCAACACTGACTTTGTCTTCCTGGGCAGCAAGATGAAGAGCTGTAAGTCCACTCTGTGGAGAAAATAAACAAGTAATGTATGTTCAACAAGACAGAAGCTACTTCTGAACTGATACTATATACTATCCTGTATACTACTGATATAGTTCAGTAGCCTTCAGAATGATTAACTGTCATATATCAACAGCATCTGTTCAGGTTGCACTGACAGGTACATATTACTCATAGTAGACTATAGGTTTGTTTTTTCCTTTAGAAATGTTGAATGGTAATTAAACCAGAGCTGTTTTTATCGATAGCCTGTTTGGTAATGATCTGCATTAAGGTCCCTGTAATTAAAGTTACTTTCTGCAATAATTAACATTAAAACACTATAAACTTTACCATTATTAAACCAAGCACAAAGCAACAAATCGTTAACAAAGCAGCAATTTAACAAATAAGATTATATTAACTGCCTCCATGACTAAAAATACGTTCACAGAAATTAGCATTTAGTAAATGACAGCAGTTTCATAAATATGAATAATTGAACTCAGGTCTCTAGGCTTAAATATCAGAACATAGTATTATGTCTTGCTTATGAGTTTTAGCCTACTACGTGATGGTTCGTATATATATGGACGTATTTTTTCTCATAGATGAAACAATTACTGGTTTATGTAGGTGTTTATTATTTGGCTCCTTTATTATAAAAAAAAAAATCAATGAATATAAAATCTTATTACTTTGTTAAAATCACTTAGGGAATATTAATACTTGGCTTGTTAAGTAAGGAATAAAACAATTTAGGGCTTGCTGTTATATGAAAATAATCAGCAATGGGTCTGGTTTGATGTGTCCAGATAAGTGTTTTATTCCCCTTATATTCCCAGTATTAATTTCCCAGTGAATGCCGTCTGTTTTTATGTCATACCTTTGAACACGTACTTTTAACAGTTTACACTGTTGTGGAATGTCTGTGAGACAAGTTAGTTCCTGTTATCACTTACTATAAACAGTAAATATAAACAGTCTTTCCTCACCAGCCTCTATTTTGTCTCTCTCTTGAAGTTAATAGTGCCATGTTACAAAGAAACTGGAAAGTAGACTGTACTGAAGACTTTGTGATGGAAAACTTACTGGCTATTACAAAGTATAAACCCCTGATACTCCTTTCATAAGAAATCAACAGCACTGTAGTATAATGTTAACTAATGTTTCACATGTAATTCAGCTTGTTATAAGGTTCAGAACTGCGATTTTACACCCAGAAAAAAACACAGAATCATAATTTCTTTGCTGTTGTTTTGACTGCAGCTATTTTTTACATAGTGTATGGTACTGTATTTATATCAAGTCACCTTAGTGGGCACATTGACGTTGGCCCCTTTCTCGAGTAGCAGGGCCGCCATGTCACTGTGGCCTTCCTGAGAGGCCAGGTGAAGCGGCGTCACCCCCTGCTTGGTCTGGATGCTGGTTTCTGCTCCATACTGCAGCAGAGTAGTCGCAATCTCCATTTGGTTCTTCTTTGAAGCTATGTGGAGTGGAGTATATCCATTCTGTAAAAAGAAGAACATGGAGATGGAATTACAGACAGAAACTTTAGAGAGTTTGCGATGAGTGAGTGCACAGTGATACAGATTTGCAGAAAGCATTGCCATCCAACAATATGCAAAAAGTCCATGATGGTGCACTCTCACCTTGGCCATGGCGTGGGGTGAAGCCCCTTTGTCCAAAAGCAGCAGTGCCACCTTCTGGTTATCATAATGTGCAGCGACATGGAGAGGCGTGAGACCATTCTATAAGAATGAGGGTCAGTGCATATGTTTTAGAAGGAGCTGTTAGAAGGGCAAAGTGTATCAATAAAATACACATACACACAAATGCGTATATAAGAGAGCAGTGTTACTAGAGACTGTTAATGTGTTAATCTTCTTGTAAATTGTTATTGTTTAGATTAATGTGCAAGCTGGCCAGGAGCTATTATCTGGTTTCTTATTAAAGAAAAGAAACAGAAATATTCGGTTTATTATTTTACAAAAGATCATATTATCACTAAATGAAACTATGCTTACCGGGGCTCTTGCAGTCAACATTGTCTCTATGGCTTTCTTTTAAACAACAGTCCAAAAGAGTCTATGAATTAGGCTCTACTGACTATGCACAACAACACTGTAATGTATATTATATATCACGTCTGTGTTTCAAGAGCTGTTTGTCTCAAACATTTAATCAAAATTATGAATAAGTAAAGAAGTCATGGATTTAAAGATTTTTGAGCTATCTCATATGCTAAGCTGATAGTTTATTATCCCTAAATATGAGCATGTTGCTGTGATGATGTGTCACTTAACATAATGTTTTTGGAAATGCATTTATTACTTTTTGGTCCGTTTCATGTAGCCGTTAGCATGAGAATGTTAAGTGAGTTCTTACTTTCCCCGCTGCATCTGGAGGGGCTCGACGCTGCAGGAGGAGCTTTGCCACATCAAGGCTTCCATACTTAGATGCAACATGTAAGGGAGTAAATCCTTTCTGGAAGGGGTAAAAAAACAACAACAAATAAAACAACAAACAAAAAAAACCACACACACACACAACAAAGTAATTTCTGAGACTGAATTAGTTGTATATGGGGAGTATAAACTTATTTTTTTGCATGCTACATATGACTTTCTTTCAAGTATCAAGGGTGTACACTAAGGGTGATTTAAGTAGGTGCTAATCGATCACATCTATTTATTAAATGTTCAATTAATACTTATATTTAGTTTTGACCTGCTTTGTAGGTAGGTAAACATAATGCCCTGATTTTCCTTTATATAAGCTGTGAACCATAAAAAAAAAAAAAAAAAAAAAAATCTAATGCTGATGCAATGTGATGAAGTCACGTTTCTATTCACCACAATGAAAATACAAGTTCTGAGATACACACACCAGGGGGTGCTAGTTAGTCAGTGACTTATCTCTGAAAAAGGTGTGTCCATGAAGTCACATGATCATCATGTTTAGCCCAGCTCTGAGAGAAAGAAGATCCTCTCAATAACACTGCCATTCCCAATCACTATAATTTAAATACTAATGAGGAATTGAAGTGAAAGAGCATCTGAGTCAATGCAGATGAATTTATGAATAAGAGCAAATTATTTATATTATGCATCTGTGTGGTATTCTGTTTATACATGTTTGGCTGTGCTGTGTGTGGTAAATGTAAATTAGGTGGTAATGTCTATGCCTTCTATGTCTATACCTGACTAGAGTAGAGACTGTAAGGCATAAAAATAATGGGATGTGCTGATTTAGTAAAATAATCAACAACGGGGTAGTGTGCTGCAGCACACTATCCCCCATCCCCCCGCCACCCAACACACACACACACACACATCTTTTTTCCAGTAAAGACGGTGAGGGCAAGAGCAGATTAAACGTAGTGTAATGATGCAAGGATAAAGCATTCCAGGCTTGAGTGGCACACTGCTCATCTCTCACCTTAGTTGGCAGGGAATGAGAAGCTCCAGCCTCAAGCAGTACTGATGCTACGTCCAGCTGCCCCTCACGAGCAGAGATGTGCAGAGGTGTGTAGCCATTGGTTGTAGAGGCATCTGGATGAGCCATATGCTGGAGAAGCAGCTGGACAATCTCTGTTTTACCCAACCGAGAGGCGATGTGGAGTGGAGTCTGGTCCTCCTATTAGAGTGCAGGAGGTGTGGACGTCAGTGATACATGCAAATAGACATAAATGACCAAATCAACACATCAAAATAGTTCAAATGTCTCATCTTTAGAAGGGTCTGGCATTCTTTCACAGGTTTATAAGCCTAATAAACCAGGGAAACTATATACAGCTCTTCAGGTCAGATATCAGCTCTAACTTATATTTTCATAAGGGCAACGTCACTGGTAAATGTGTGTGTGTGTGTGTGTGTGTGTGTGTGTGTGTGTGTGTGTGTGTGTGTCTGTTGAGTCTCTTACTCTGGCTCTTGCATCTACCACGGCTCCATTTCTGAGCAGGCAGCGCACTACTTCCACCTGGCCAGCTCGAGCAGCCATATGGAGCGCTGTTTCTCCACGCTAGAATTAAAAAAGGTATGAATTAATCTCTCGTTCCCTCTCTCTCTCATACACACACACACACACACACACACACACACACACACACACACACACACACTAACAGTACTCACTATGTTGCTGACATCAGGAGAAGCTCCATTCTGAAGCAGCAAGAGAACAATGCTGAGGTGGCCCATGAAAGCTGCCACGTGTATAGGGGTGAGGCCAGACTGGGTTAAAGAAAACAAAAACAAAAGTTAGCATAATGTAAAGGTCACATGTATATAATATCCTCCAGAATTATTGGCAGCCTTCATTAAAAAATAAATAAATAAAAACATATTTTCCAGTAATATAGGAGCATCTATTTCCAAACTCTCCGTAGTACTACTTTATATGAATAATGTTTTGGCTTTTTCATAAAATAGGTGCCAAAATGATCAACATGCCTTTGTAATATTTCAATAAAATCAAACAATTGTGTACATATTTTCATTTGTTCTCAGTCACCAGGAACTATGTTGTTGCCTTTAGTCATTTCCTGTTTCCCTGGGGTATAAATTAGAGGTTACATACACGTAAAATCCCATCATCATTCAAACAAAGAACTTTCAACTTTAAAAGACACAGATTGTTGTTGACCTGAATATAAAGACAATGGATATAAAACACAAAAGCAGTTCACAATATCATTAAGCACAATTAGGACCACAGAAAAAGTTGGGAATGTCTGAAACAGTTGGGAATTTGCCAATGTGGACCCATAAGTGCATACAGTGATGAAGCAAAGGATTCCATGTAGTACATCACAGTTTCAGAATTGCACAGTGTAGTTGATTCTTGTGGGTGTCTAGTTTCAAAGCAAACTAGTGTTAAATGCCACTTTCATAACAACAAACTGTTGGTTGCAACAGTTACTTTACTTCCTGAGATCATCTCACAGTACGCAGCACCTCAGCTTTACCAAGTGTTATTAGAACTATGGCGTTTTGCACTGTGGTTATTTGAGCCCAAAATCAAACTATGGTCATGCACACCAACAGCTTGTTTGGTGATGTAAGGAGACTGCATACAAGGAAAAAGCATCTGATATTCCACTGTAAAATATAGGAATAGATCACTGATGTTTTGTGGCTGATGATTTAGTTGAAATTTCTTGAAATTCAATATGTATCAAAATATTTCAGCACAAGACCTGGTTGCTCTGCCAAGATTTTAAGACTTGACCACAGATAGAGCTTCCAGCAATACAGAAATTAAAGATACACAAAATCAGTGTTTTGTAATGACCATCTCAGTCTCTGGATTTGAATCCTACTCAAAACCTGTGGTGTGAATTGATGCACAAACCTAAGAGGAGTTTAAAATGTTCTGTATGCAGGAGTGTCTTCAAACTTGTTAGACTTTACAGGAAAAGATACAAAATATGATTTGTTGTGTTATGTAGGAATAATAGCACTACTCAAAAGGCTGCCAATAATTCTGGAGAGTACTGTATATTTGTCAGTGTATCTGTGTGTGTGTGTGTGTGTGTGTGTGTGTGTGTGTGTGTGTGTGTGTGTGTGTGTGTGTGTGTGTGCATACCTCAGTGATGGCCTGAATGGAAGCTCCATACTTGACAAGAAGCTCCATCACCTTCACTCTGTTCTTCTTACAGGCGATATGAAGAGGTGTGAAGCCATTCTGTGGAGCACAAAAAGACAGGCTCAAGAAGTAGGCAAGACACCGGTGTGCACCACTGTCAATACTATTAGCTAGGAATTCAATTCTTCATAGAATCCTATCCATAGGAAGCAAATTTCTGTCTTCTATACTGTAATACCTTTAACAGACAATAAATAGGGCTGAGAGTGAGGGGTATAGGAATGGTACCAGTGCTCGAGCGTTGGGATTGGCCCTTTTGTCGAGCAGAAGCTTTGTGACTCTGTAGTGGCCACAGTGAGCGGCAACATGGAGTGCGGTCAGGTAGTCCAGCGTGACATCGTCCACCGGAGCCTTATGCTGCAGCAGGTGTTTAACACACTCGACATGGTCACCCTGTGCTGCCATGTGGAGAGGAGACAGGCCATTCTGGATGGAGACAAGAAATGAGAGGCAGAGAGAATGAGTCACATACTCGCATCATCCTGTAATGCACAGCTATTTATACATTCACGTATAGTATGAGCTAGAGAATAAACTTAAAATGCACTATGTGCATCTGAGGAGTTTTGTTTGTTCGTGGCTAGTAACACTGGAAAGACGTGGTAGAAAAAAGAATCTTTCAGCTTTTATTGGAAAGACTAGGTTCTAGGTTGGTTAAGGAGATTAAGTTTAGAGTTGGCTTTTACAATATATAGCTACAGTTAAACACAAGTCAACAGGAATAAGCCTAACAAGTAATATTATTCAAATTATATATATAGGCGTGTGTGTGTGTGCGTGTGCGTGTGTGTGTGTGTGTGTGCATGTGTGTGTGTGTGTGTGTGAGTGTGTGTGTGTGTGTGTCTGTACACCTTGGTTCTTGCCAGAATGGGAGCTCCTCTTTCCAGCAAGAGCTCCACTGCTGGGTCGTGCCCACTCCTTGCTGCACAGTGCAGAGGTGTGAGGCCATCCTGCAGACACACACACACACACACACACAGTTCAAATAACCATTTTCATTTCAATACACCACTGGATACGACCCACTTGCCAGCACCCTCTCTCTCTCTCCACACACACACACTCACACACACACATCATGCCCTTGGACTCTAAACTGTCTCTGTCGTCAGTGTCATGTAAAAATAACTCACAGAGTGTGTTAGGTTTCCGAATGTCTTTTATTACCATGAGGTTAGTTGTTGTTTTTCTTTAGTAGTAGTCAGAAGGTCTCTCTGGTGGTCTCTTGTACATTTATGTCTACTGTGTAGCATGGTCTTTAGTTGTCAGTTTGTTATTGCTAAGACCCCTTGTTCCTTAACAAAGTATCTGCTTTGATTTTCAACTGTGGCATTGACACTTTGCCTTAAAGCTGAAAGAGAACAGTTTTTGTTGTTGTTTTATTTATTTTTGTGAATGAACTAATGAGGTAGAAACACACAGGACAAGGCAAAACAGAACTGAGCAGCCAATGTTGAATTGTTCAAAAGTCTGCAGTTTAGTTAAGGTTTTAGTTCAGATCCAGCATGTTAAAACAGAAAATATGCTGAGCTGAGCTGCTTTGTGTATTTTCCCCTAATGCATGTTGTAATTGTGAAACAGTGTGTTAGCTCAGCATTGTACTGTAATTGGCATGCTAAGATGGTAAGCACCAAATTGCCATGAGAAATAATCCGAGTCACATAAAAAGAGATCCCTTCATGTGTAGTTACAATGTGGATGAATACCAGACACACACATCAACCCTACTAAATCAACGCACCCTTGTTTTGGCATCGATCTTCGCCCCTCTGTCCAACAACAGCCGGACCATGTTTGTATTTCCCCTCTTAGATGCCACATGCAATGGTGTGATTCCATTCTGCAAGAAAGGAGATGCAAATAACAAGAGAGAAAACTTTACTGAAGGTCTGCAAAGGAAGTTACATAAAACAATTTGAACAACTTAATGAAGCATTCCAAAGGTGTGGCTCATTAAGTTCTCTTTCTTATAATGAACAATGCCCAACCCTTTTATATGCACTATTCACAATGATGAGTGTAAAAATGATCCACAGTACATTGATTTAAATGCAGCTATACTGACTCAGTGGTTATTTAAAAGAATAACAGTTACATTTATGAAACCAACATCATCAGCAGACAGAATTTCAGAGTAAAAGAAAGCTTGGACACATGACAATATTATTCCTGAATCTTGAAACAAACATAGGGGTGGACAAATCAGTAGCTATTTGTTTTTTTTATCCAGAGTTGCTCAGCAGACAAGTAGGTTGAACAAACTGAAAAAGGGAAAACAAAATCTCTACTCTTTATTGGCTTTCGCAAACAATCTATGTCAATTGGTAAGTCGCTACGTTTAAGCTTAAAGAGCTTTACAGTGCTGTGGCACACATTGTTGCTGTAACTATAGCAATAGCTACACATCGAGAACGGATAAAGCAGATGGATAGATAGATCAATAAATCAGCACATTTGAGCTTATATTTGCCCAGTGGGCCAGCTAATGATGATATAAATTACAATATAAACACACTATTATTAAATATAAAAATAAATGTGAAAATGTCAAACAAATTACGATTAGAAGTAAACTGAGGAATCAAGAGTCACATACCAAAATATCATCATTATTAAACAAATTACCACTCATGAGTCACTTCTAACAACTTTCACTTTCGTTTTTTTTTTTTAAATCAGAAAATATTAAATAATCAGAGTGGGACAGTGGCTGAGCTTGGGTTTTTGTCTGTGTGGAGTTTCGGCTGTTCTCTCGTTGTCTGTGTAGCTTTCCTCTGGGCTGCCCGGTTTCCTCCAACCTCGCAAAATATGCCAGTTGGCTAGTCTAAATTGCCTGCAGATGTGAATGAGTGTGTGAATAGGTTGGCATCATATCCAGGGTTTATTCCCGCCTCACACACAGCGACCTTGAAATAGACTCCAGATCCAGCTTGACCCTGTCCAGTATAGAGTGCTTACTAAATATGAATGAATGAATAAAATGTGGCTCTCAACAAAAGAATGACTGTAACAGGGCATTAGATTTAGTCAATGGTTCAGTTCAGGATCAGGGTAGGTAAGGCCAGTGTGAGACTGTAGGCAAAAAAAGGACTGAATGTTCTTAGAAAATGTGCAGACTCTGGCACTCTGGCATGCTGAAGAGGCATTGCATTTACGTCAGATATACTTTTTAGTTAGAAAGAAAGTGTGTGTGTGTGTGTGTGTGTGTGTTTGTGCACACTGCATTCCAATACGCACCCTTGCAGTAAAATCCACAGCAGCTCCTCGATTTAGGAGTAATGTTGCCACATTCACGTTCCCATAGTGAGCTGCAATATGCAGTGGTGTAAATCCACTCTGCAACACAGGGGGAAAAAAGAGCGACACAGAAACACACCACTTAACACTTCACTCTAAACACATGCTCCAAAGCCACACTGTCAGTAAGTGCTGATCTGAGACCAGCTTATCTGTCCCTGACATTCATTATATAATCATGATTTTTATACCCACAACTTGGATCTCAAATCTGCACTTATTGACAGTATGGGCTTTGACATGAAGAACTGTAGCCCTGACATCACTTTCTATCTATTGTAGTGGCATGCAGCAGTCAAACATGGCATCGCATATCAGAAGATGAAACTGAAAATACATTTCTAGAGGGAGTTCAGTAAAGTTATTCAGTCCTATAAATGTGGAGAAGAAAAAAATGAAACGTAAATGTTTGCATTCAAAATGAAATGCAAACCTGAAGATCCCATATATAAAACTCAAGATACACACATTCACGGAAACATTAGAAGTCACAGGCATGCAAACCAAAAGATAAAGTATAAAAGTGCATACAGAATTTTTTATTTTTTTTTATGAATATACTATTTTATAAAAGAGAGGACAGGAAATAAACAGAAATGAGAATCCATAGAATAATGAGATATCCAAAATAAAAAAAATAAAAATAAAAAGATAAAGCGCATTTTCCCACTGTAGTTTATATCAGGAACCGAATCAGGTTAGGAACATGAGAAGATAGAGATTGGCTGAGCAATCTGAAGAATGTGAAATTCTGGCCTTACCTTTCCATTCTGTAAGTCACGGTCCGATTTAATGTGAAAACATCATTTACAAAAATGTGAAGGATATATTGACTATGTGATACACATTCAAAGCAGCTGGTGCAAAAAAAATTATAAAAAATCTATGTGGCGCATTATGCCATGCATTGCAATATCTGAAAATAATCAGATAATGAAAACCAAACTGCTCGCAGATATTTAGAAAAGTTTGCTTACCATGCAAAACAAATCAATAAGTCATGACATAGTATGGGCTATTTTAAACAATTCAATCATATTCATGCACATTTATTTTGTAATTCTTGTGTGTGAGTTCGTCCATCCTGCTTAAATCTGTTATATGTGTTAAAGATCAAGATACATGCTGTGCTTTTTAGTATAGGATATTGATGTTGGTAAACAGATTACACTTCATTTACTGGAAAATTTACATTTTTAACATTACAGAATAAAGCTATAAATTATAGCCCACTGATGTGAATAACTGTGCACTGAATAAAGGCAGCGTGCAAAACAAACAAGAATTCCCCAGTGTTGTGTATTTATAGACTGATTGGCTGAGCAAAGAAACCACATTTTGACCATTAAGTATAACCCAAGGGTCATTTATCAGTTAGACTAAACTTAATGTTTGCATTGTACTGTAGTTTCACTTGCACAATCTACCAACTTAAATTCACAACCATTCTGTCAACTAATATGGGTGAACTGTAAAGTTGTAAAGTATGGAGGGTTTCGTTTGTTTGCTTATTTTTCAATTTTACATTTCAAAAGTGTAATCTTAACCCATTAGGGAGACTATTACACATGTTTGGAGGATGCAGACTGTATGGTCTATTGGATTTGCATCCTCAGTTTGTAACATAACCATATGGGCAAATTAATATTCATTCATTCAACCAAGGCAGCATAAAAACAAGGAAATATTTCAGGCAAGCACAGTTATGATGATAGAAATAATGTATAAAGTGCAACTCAGTGAACCCAAAAGAAATCTGAATGATACTTAAATACGATGGTTAAACAGCCAGGCAGGAACACAGTAGTCAAAATATTCCAGAACGTACAGTAAGGAAAAGTAACAAAAGAAAATCCACATGCAATGCCAAAAAGTGTAAAATGTGTAAAATAAAACATATATTTAAAAAAAAAGAAGCAGATAACCTGCTGAAAAATATTCATAACTAGAAAAGATCTCTACCTCAGTAGTCCTATTGACCATCATCTGTAGCAGCAATGAATGTAAAGGGAGAAGCATTGTTATGTTTCACACACACACACGCACACACACACACACACACACACACACACACACACACACACACACACGAATACACACATACACACACACATTCATGTTCTGCATGCACATACACTAATTCCCCATTTTTCTTTGGATATATACATATACATATTACACATATATCTTTAAATAATTTGCCCTTTATTTGTTTTGATATTACATTAGCGGGTCAAATACTGACTAGTGGGCAATTGTGAAGATTAATAGCATCATTAGTCTCAGTGTTTAAGTCTAGGCTTAAAATGTATTTGTTTACTCATGCTTACCATGACTAGACTTTCTGTTATGCTAAGCACAGTCCTAATAATCTTTTCTCTGCCTCTCTCCTTCTGTCGAGCCACACACTATTTTATGGAGATACTAGAGATCCTGATATTTTCTGTTCTCCGGACCTGAACTTTTTCACACTATCTGTTGTTACCCAGATGAGGATGGGTTCGCTTCTGAGTCTGGTTCCTCTCAAGGTTTCTTCCTCTTAACATCTTAGGGAGTTTTTCCTTGCCACCATTGCCACTCAGTGGGGATAAATTTACACCTTTAATATCTATATACCGTTCTGATATTTCTGTAAAGCTGCTTTGAGACAATGTCTATTGTAAATTGAATTGAAAAGTGAATTGAATTGAATAGTTTCCACTAAGTACCAGGACATAGCTTAACACACTTAGCTGCCAGGTGGTCAAAGGCTGTGCATGAATTTATTCAACAAAATCAGTGTTTTCAATGATAATCGCGCTGTCTGGAATTAAACCATATTTCACTGAGCAGTCCAAGGTCCTCTATAAGTGTCTCCAATTTAGTTATACATTGCAGGACAAGACTCAGTGCTGTTATCGTCTCAAGGGCAGGATTTTCCAGATAATAAATGCAGGAATACTGATGTTGTTAAAACTTTACAACATGCCCATATGTTTAAGTTTAAATTCTTCCTCAATGCGTTTTTTATTCTTTTTATATATTAATTTTTGTTCATTTTCAAATAGGCCACCAATGTATAGCATGCTGAATGTATGACAGTGCATACTGCACATTGTATCAATAACTGATTTAAGAAGTATGTAAATGTATGTTAGTGCTAATACTAATAATTTGGATTTTATTTTTTTATTTGTTTAGTGTTGATAATTATTGTAAAATGGGAAATTTTGAAGCTTGGTCTGTTTGGACAGCCAGGGGACAGTACAGCGCACAGTACAGATAGTACACTGCTTGTATTAATTGTTTATGTTAATAGTGTTAAGGGGATATACACTATATGTTGCCACAAAGCTGAAAGCACACACTTGTGTAGACTGTCTTTGCATTCTGCAGTTTTACAAATTCCTTTCACTGGAACCTATTCCAGCATGACAATGCCCCTGTTTGCCAAGGTTGGAGTGGAAGACCTCAAGTAACCTGCACAGAGCCCTGACCTTAACCCCACTGAACACCTTCTGGATAAACTGTAATACTGACTGGGCACCAGGCCTCCTCACCCGAAATAACTGTCCAACCTCTCCAATGCCCCTGTGGGCAGAAATTCCTGCAGTCACTTTCCAAAATCTAGTGGAAAGTCTTCCCAGAAGATTGGAGGTTGATAAAGCAGCAAAAAAAGAGAACAGGATGTTCAACAAACATATATGGTCTGACTGAACAGGTCTCCACATATTTTTGGCCATATAGTGTATATAAATAAAGCTAATACTTAATGAAGAGTTATATGTAATAGACATAGTAGGAACAGAAAAAGAAGCTTAGACCGAAGCATTAGACAGTTCTAGCATTAATTACCCATTAAATTTGGCCTCAGGTGAGTCAGTAGTAATTTCCAGAGAAAAATGGGCACATCTAAATCACATGCACACGTTCTTTTTGTAATAAAAAGCTTTTCGTAACCTTCCCAGAGAACTCATGCTGAGGCTACATATTTATATGGATATAGTTATAGTCTTATAAACAAATGGAATGATAGAGATAGGAGAGAACCCGGATAGCATCAGGATGAAGACACAGCACACAGTCACACTGAGACTGGAGAGGAGAGACAAAGAGAGATGAAGACAAAATCTAGCGAAAGAGCATGGAATACACAATGGAAAGAATGATGAATAAACTGTAGCACTGTAGCTCAGATTCCCACAGAGTTATTCAACAGTAACATGAGAGATTTAAGCGAGAAATGGACAAGATGGCATAGAAACACCTAATAGTTAGAAGATTAAATGTAACACCATGCATATTTATATTTCTCTTATATTAAAAATAGATGCACTGTGATTGGTTAGCCTCATTCAATTCTTGTTCCCTATTCCTCTACCTTGGACTGGACATCTGCGTTGTGGTCATTCTGGAGCAGCAGGGCAGCTGATTTTGTGTCATCCTTACGGGCAGCAATGTGGAGGGCAGGGAGGCGCACCTTTCCCTTAGTGTCATTCTCCAGGAGGATGGAGACAACCTGATTATGACCCTGCTGTAGAGCAATGGCCAAAGGGGTGAAGCCGTCCTGCGAATACGATACAGTGTTAATCACTATAATTTAATCCAATATAAAATGAGGTTTGAGGCAAATAAATCTATGTTGTAAGATATCTTTAGCTGCATTTACATTGAAGGCCTTGAAGCACAATTCCAATATTTTGACACAGATCTGATTTTTGTTCTGTTCGTTTATATACACATAAAACTTCCCAAAACCACTTGTTTTGGGAAGTGTTCACATTATTCCCACTGCCAAAATGGACTAGGCTGAAAATAACGATTTATTTACCAGTAGCATCACTGGTCTTGTAGAAAAAACTATTTGTTCTGTTGTTTTTACAGTGTAGCTTCTTTAGTATTTTGTCTTAAGGCCAGGATCAACTGTATGCTTGTTATGACATGGTCTGAGAAATGAGCCTGCTTTCCATAGCTACTCTATGGGACTCTTTAATGTTTGTATCGTCCAAGAGATTGCTTAGAAAATTAATATTTGTATCCCCCAATAAATTCATGTTCATTCCTAGATTCATATGTTATTTGAGTGCCAAATGATGAATTTTGGCCTTAGCTATGATCTTTGTGAAGTTTTAGATGTGAGTCAAATGAGCAGATATGAGACATGTTTTGGATTTGAAACCTCATTTAAATGTGGTCCATACTGGATACAAAAGTCAAAAGTGTGAACACTTTTTGTAATAATCTTTCACAAGCAGAATTGCTTGGCAGTGTAAATGCAGCCTTTAATAAATACATATCCAAAGACATTTCTGGCAAAGTGAGCATAGATTGAATGATATACCAGCAAACATTGAGTAACTTTTTGTTTCTTTTTGTTGCTTACCTCTGTTGCTGTGCTCTGGTTTCCTCCGTTTTCCAAAAGGTAGCGAACCACATCCAAATGGTTCTCTTGGGCAGCCATGTATAATGGAGTGAAGCCATTCTGTAGCATAATGACACACAATAATGACCTTTTATTTAGCACAGATCTCAGCAAATAGAAACAGGAAAAGTCACTAAACACTTGGCTCACCTGTGATTGTGAATTGATGTCCGCTCCACGTTTGACAAGGATCTTCACCACATCCCCCTGGCCTGCTAGAGAAGCGATGTGGAGAGCTGTGTTTCCTTTCTGTGGAGCAAGCACACACTGTTTCACCAAAGCCAGTAAACAGAAAAAATAATCCACAGTTGACGCCGAATTTTAAATTCAGCTTTTGATACAATTAACCCTACCTATATTAGCCCTTACAAAATATTCCCTTGTTTTGTAATAATATCAGTTATTAAAAAAAAAGATGCCAAAACATTTTTGTTTTATGTAACAGGTTTAACATTTGTTAGTATGTCACAGGAACATCAATAAGCAGCAGAAGACCACATCAGGTTCCACGCCTGTCAGCCAAGCACAGAAATCATAAGGCTAGTGTGCACAGGCTCACTGAAATTGCACAGTTAAAGATTGGGGGAAAAAAATACATCACCTAATCTTTATCCAATATTTTATCCATCCTGGCTGACAGGAGTGGAACTCAATGTGGTCTTCTGCTGTTGTAACCATCTGCCACAAGGTTCAGAGTGTTGTGCATTCTGAGATGCTTTTCTGCTGTAGTTTGGACTCCACCAATCAACAATCAGACAGATGTGTACAAAAGTAAGAAATTCAAGACCAACAAAGATTACTCCAAGAGCAAGACTTGTAACAGTCCACAAGGTAACAAAGGAACCCAGGGTAACTTCTAAGTAACTAAAGGCCTCTCTGACATTGGCTAATGTTAATATTCATGAGTTCACCATCAGGAGAACACTGAACAACAATGGTGTGCATGGCAGGGTTGCAAGGAGAAAGCCACTGCTCTCCAAAAAAACATTGCTGCCCATCTGCAGTTTGCTAAAGATCATGTGGACAAGCCAGAAGGCTATTTAAAATTTTCTTTATGAGACCAAAATATAACATTTTAGTTGAAATGAGAAGGGTTATGTTTGGAGAAAGGAAAACACTGCATTCCAGCATAAGAGCCTTATCCCATCTGTGAAACATGGTTGTGGTAGTATCATAGTTTGGGCCTGTTTTGCTGCATCTGGTCCAGGACGACTTGCCGTCATTGATGGAACAATGAATTCTGAATTATACCAGTGAATTCTAAAGGAAAATGTCAGGACATCTGTCCATGAACTGAATCTCAAGGGAAAGTGGGGCATGCAGCAAGACAACGACCTTAAACACACACGTCGTTCTATCAAAGAATGGTTAAAGAAGAATAAAGTTAATGTTTTGGAATGGCCAAGTCAAAGTCCTGACCTCAATCTAATAGAAATGTTGTGGAAAGACCTGAAGCAAGCAGTTCATGTGAGGAAACCCACCAACATCCCAGAGTTGAAGCTGTTTTGAAATGAAGAATGGGTTAAAATTCCTCCAAGCCAACGTGCAGGACTGATCAACAGTTACTGGAAATGTTTACTTGCACTTTTTTCTGCACAAGGATACTTTCAGATACTTTGCCACTCACAGATATGTACTATTGGATCATTTTCCTCAATAAATAGATGATCAAATATAATACTTTTGTCTCATTTGTTTAATTGGGTGCTGTTTATCTACTTTTAGGACTTGTGTGGAAAATCTGATGATGTTTTAGGTCATATTTATGCAGAAATGTAGAAAATTCTAAAGGGATCACAAACTTTCAAGCAACACTGTATCAACAGCTAATATTCAACAAATTAGTTTTATTTATATATTGTAGTGTGTTAAAATAAGTCAAAACAATGTGTCAAAATGACAAGATAATTAGAAATAGATAAAGATATATCAAAATAATTAGAATATCCTGAAATAGTAGGCTATTAAGTAAAAATGAGATATTAGTAAAAATTCACGATTTGTTTTCACAATTTGCATGTTAGGGGTTCTGTACACAAATATACTGTATGTACAAACGTTGCATTAACTATTTACAGTATATATGGTATGTATTTAATATATTTATACAAAGTGGGTTTGGAAATAGCATCCTGGAATAAAGTGCACTACTGCATGATTATGTGGATCTCATAGCTAGACTTTTTTGCGCTAAGCCTAAGCACTTGTGATCCAATGTGAGTGATTTAAAGTTATCAACACACTCCCACTGATGGAGCATAATAATGATAGTCTTGGAAAGAAGGTTTCAATTAGAAAGGCTTATAATAATAGAGAAACTAAAACAAGAGGAATGGTAATGATTTATTCCCATAGAGTGAGGCTGGAGTATCCAAGTGGGTATTTAACTGAGTGTGTGTGTGTGTGTGTGTGTGTGTGTGTGTGTGTGTGTGTGTGTGTGTGTGTGTGTGTGTGTGTGTGTGTGTTAAAGGTTAATGATTTTTACAGATTAAGGTTAATGGTTATATGCATGAGCATGTGCTTTCGGTATACAATTATGTGAGATTGTGTTTCATCACAAGACATCTAAAACCGATTAGCCTGATGAGAGTAAAGCGTGTCTGATTCCCATGCTTGAGATGGCAAGTCATTTCTGAGGGACAGTCTCTGGCCATCCTGTCTGGCTCCATCATTCCAGAGCAGTGACAGGGTGTGATCATGTGACATGAGTATTAAGTTCAGTGGATTACACTTGCTTTAGTGGGTTACCATATAATTGCTTTAAACCCCTTTTAGGATTCCTAAGTAAACTATTAAATATAGAATTTTTGGAACCTGTACAATTATTATTATTTTTTACATAAAAAGCCTGGTAGTGTATATTGAAAAAGGTGAAGTCTCTATTCCTTTTATGATGGAAAAAAAACTTGGAATGTAACTATCCAACTTGGCTTCAGGTTTCCCAATAATGATTAATCTTAGTTAATAACAAACAACATAACTTGTGTTGTGACAAGTGTTATAGGCGGATTGGTATTACCAAAATTTCCGTAGTGTGAGTGTGTGTGCGATTGTGCCCTGTGTTGGGTTGGCACCCCGTTCAGGGTGTCCCCAGCCTTGTGCCCCGAGCCCTCTGTGTAGGATAAGTGGTACGGAAAATGGATGGATGGATCTAATCTGCTATATAACAATGATGTGTAACCCCACACACAGTGACCCAAACTGAGGCTCGAATTTACAATTTACTGGCACTGTAAATTGGCCATTCAACCCAATGCCATGAATGATTCTAGTCAAGCTAACACTACGGCAATGGATTGCACTCTAGTCTATCTAACTGATGAGTTTTGTATAGAAGTTAGCAACCTCTGCCTTTTTGAGGTAGGACTGCATGCAAGCTCTGAATAATGTACTTGATAAGTACTTAGTGAATAATGAATGTTTCAGGTTACTCGTCAATTTATGAACGCGTTATGTACTTCGTTATTTATGAAGGGTTTCTGGAAACACTCGTTCATTAAAGAATGTTGTATGTTGAAACCCACCCCTGATCAGAGGGCGACATTCACTGGGTGAAGAATTCACAACTAGCAAGTGTGTAGTTAGTGTGTAGTTAGTGTGTAGTTAGTGTGTAGTTAGTGTGTAGTTAGGCAAACGGACCTTTTTTTTTTTACAACAGCATTTATTGAACTGGCTAATTACGCGATATGATCTTTGAAGGAAGATTTCCACATTGCTTTCTTAAAGGTGAGGTGTACAAATATGTTATAGGCAGAAAAGCCTGATCTTTTTTTCATTTATTTTCTAAGGCCTAACAATTTATAGCAGTTTGGAATTTACTCCAAAATATGTTCCAAATATTTTGATGACTCATCGTAAGGGCAATGTTTCTGTTAGTGACTAATGATTTGAGCACCACGCTATGTTCTGGTATATTCCAACACATCTGAGTTAACATACCAATTAGTTAAATGAACTTAAGCCCTGTATGTTAACAGTCGTTACAGTAAGAATTTGAAATACAATGAACATAAACTGAGATGAACTGATATGAAATCTTTAGATGATATAAAATACCCTAAAACCAAGAACCTCAAATGGACTGCATTTGGTCTGTTTGCTCAGTATTCAGTTATAAAGAAAAATCCAAATTTATTTACATTAATTACAAAGAAAGTGAGATGATTAGAGCCTTCACATTTTTGTGTGTCATTGTTTTAAGCAAATGTTATGTAACACCCTGTCTTTCAGCAATTAAGAACATATCTTACTCGCTTACATGAGATAAACAATCTTGTCCTGAAATAGTTTTGTTCTGGAGAAGAATTAAGCTGGTTAGATAAGTCAAGCCACTAATGTGATACTGTAACATTAAGCCAGAGTAAAACCTTACATTAGTTCATTAGCCCAAGAATCACGGTATTTCCCTAAGCTCCATTTCACTCCATTGGCTCAGCGCTCGTATGACACATCCCAATAATAGCTATTGAGTAGTCAGTATGTTTTCATGTGGCTGACAGTTCTAGATATTACTGACTGCCGAAGCACTGCTGCTTTAAGGACCCAGCAAGCCTAAGCCTCTTCTTATTCATCTCACAACTAATCCTAGATTAATTTATTATACTTCAGGATGAATTCACCTTTGTTGCAGCGTCCACTGCGGCACCTCTATCCAGCAGCTCCTGGACAAGATCCATGTGCCCCTCCTTAGCTGCCAGGTGCAGAGCATTGAGTCCATTCTATAGAGAAAAAACAGAAAGGACTCAACCACAACAATTCAAAGGAAAAAAAAAAAAGCTAGGCTCAAAAAGAACCCAGGTTTTTGTGTACCTCCTCATCCATTCCTTACTGTTCTTCCTGACTAGGAGACTGTACAACACTATTACACATGAGAGGTTTGATATAAATATCAAAGCAGATATGGATGATCTCATTTATGCTGCATCACTTTGACACAAGGAGGTGCCAGAGAATTGTGAGGGTTCATTCAAGATATTAATAAAAACTGGCAATGTCAAAGTATCTGGCAGCCCTACACTCAGTTGAGTAATTTGTAAAGTGTCCCTTATAATAATACAACCCTAATTCCAAAAAGGTTGGGTGCTGTGTCAAATGTAAATAAATGTCAGTAAAAACAGAATGCAGATTTGCAAATCTCATAAACCCATATGTTATTCACAACAGAACACAGAAAACATGTCAAATGTTTAAACTGAGGAAATGTACCATTTTAAGAAAAAAAAATAAGGTTCAAAAAAGTTCGGACGGAGGTAACAAAAGGCTGGAAAAGTAAGTGTTACTAAAAGGAAAACAGCTGGAGGATTATTTTGCAACTAATTAGGTTAATTGACAACAGGTCAGTAACATGATTGGGTATAAAAAATTGTATCTTAGAGAGGCAGAGTCTCTCAGAAATAAAGATGGGATGGAATCTGGATGGAAGCATATGTTGCTCTAAAACCTGTATATACCTTTCAGCATTGATGATGCCTTTCCAGATGTGCAAGCTGCCCATTCCATAGGCACTAATGCACCCCATACCATCAGAGATGCAGGCTTTGAACTGAACGCTGATGAAAGCCAAATAGTACCTCTCCTCTTTAGTTTAGAGGACGCAGTGTCCATGGTTTCCAAAAAGAATTCGTCTGACCACAGAACAGTTTTCCACTTTGCCTCAGTCCAGTTTAAATGAGCTTTGGCACAGAAAAGATGGCACTGTTTCTGGATCATGTTCACATATGGCTTCTTCTTTGCATGATAGAGCTTTAACCAGCATTTGTGGATGGCACGGCGAACTGTGTTCACAGACAATGAGTTCTGGAGGTGTTTCTGAGCCCATGCACTGATTTCCATTACAGAATTAATCCATTTTAATGCAGTGCCGCCTGAAGGCCCGAAGATCACAAGCATGCAATATTGATTTTAACCTTTGTCCCTTGCGCACAGAGATTTCTCCAAATTCCCTGAATCTTTCATGATATTATGTACTGTAGATGATTCATAGTCTTAGCAATTTTACACTGAGGAACATTATTCTGAAATTGTTCCACAAGTTGTAGATGCAGTTTTTTGCATGTTGGTGAACCTCTGCCCATCTTTACTTCTGAAAGACTCTACCTCTCCAAGATACTCTTTTTATACCCAATCATGTTACTGACCTGTTGCCAATTAACCTCTCAAACTGTTTCTTTTTAGTAACACTTACTTTTCCATCCTTTTGTTCCAACTTTTTTGGAATTGGGGTTGTATAAGATGGCAAGCAAAAAAAAAAACAGCATGACATACTTCTTCAAATTTCATCTTAACAATTTCTTATTTATTTAACAGAAGCAAAGGAACAAATGCACTAGTAACCCCCTTTAAAAAAAAACTTCTGCTACACTCCAAAACAGCTACTCTCAACAACATGCAAATGAGCTGCATGCCCCAGGAAATCAGAGACACTGCTGTTTAAGTAATTCTAATAAGAATATTGATGTGTCTTCCCTCTTGTGTTGCAACAAAAGATCATAACCCTATTCAGACTGGATTATATTCCCATGCGGCCCTGAGATAGTTTCATCATTTGCAAGTGATACTCTGGGATTTTATTTCCATCCAGATTTGCTATGTTTATCTCTCCTCCCCTGAGAAAACTATACAGACCAAATTGCCTATTGTTTTTTGCCTAGCACTTAACCACTGATGCTCATGGTATTAAGTTGCCTAGTGCACATCTTCTTGAAATGAGAAAAATCAGACTGCTTTGGAGAAATCACTCAGCAGCTTACTTTGTTTTGGTCATATAACTTTATCTCTATGCTGCATACATTGGAAACCCATTATCAGAAGAAATAAAATAAAATCAATCAGCAAAGCACAATCAAGGTTGATTCAATGGGATTTTATAATGACTGTAATAGACTATAATATAATACTACAACAGGGGCAGGTATAATGCCATTTTATATTCAAATATACAACCTTTAGTTTCTAGAAATAAATAAATGAGAAGTTTTATTGTTGTAATTTCGGGCACAATCATTCAGGTTTGTAACAAAACTACCCCCAGCAACATTAATTGATATCCGTAAAAATGTAGATCCTCTGTATGGAATGTTTAGTTACGAAAAAAAAAAGGAATTTTAAACATGAAAAGTTCAGAGGAGATCATGTCATTATCAAGTCAACTAAAATCATACAGGTGCTACACCTGTGAAATGTAACAACGTTCCTCCGGGACCACGGTGCTACATAAAACAACACAGAGCTTCCCACACAGAACTACATAAAGTGCACAGTGCAAGACAATACCATAATTACTAAAACAGGACAATAGGCACAGTAAAGGACAGTGCAGCAACGACTAGTACACAGTTCTAGTCTGGAACAAAGTGCAAAAATATATTATGATATAATAATCAATGCTGTAAATGTAAACATAACATACTAGTTAGCATTTAAAAAATGCAGATGCTCCAAACAGTATTTTCTTTACAATGTTTTAGCAGCAATTTAAGAAAGAACTGAGCAAAAATTACAAAGGTACAAGTTACACTATATGTCTAAATGTATGTGGACAACTAACTATCACACCCATACTGTATGTGGGTATTCCATAAACTGTTGCCACAAAGGTTGAAGCACACAATTGTCTAGTATGTCTTTGTATGCTGTAGCATGACCCTTTTCCCTTCACTGGAACCGAGAAGCCCAAACATACAGTATTCCAGCATGACAATGCCCCTGTACACAAAATGAGCTCCATGAAGACATGGTTTGCCAAGGTTGGACGGAAAGAAACCAAGTGGCCTGCACAGAGTCCTGATCTCAACCCCTCTGAGCACATTTGGGATGAATTTGAACACCAACTACACCCCAGGCCTCCTCACCCAACACCAGCACCTAACCTCAAGTATGGTCTTGTGGCTGAATGAGCAAATCATCACAGCCACACTCCAAAATCTAGTGGAAAGCCATCCCAGAAGAGTGGAGATTATTATAACTACAAAAGGGAAATATATCTGAAATTGGTTGTTCAACAAGGTCAGGTGTCTACATGCAGTCATGTGAAAAAATAAGTACACCCTTTGGAAATTGTTGGCTTTTTTGACACATTTGGACAAGCAAACATTTATCATCTTTGAAACAGTGCCTATTGATAAAGTTGATATACTTGAACAAAACCTCAAGGAAAATGTGTTTTTTCAATCATTTATTCAACAGAAATATCAATAGATGTGGTATACTTCTGTGGAAAAGTAAGTACACCCTTGCGGTCAGAAGCTAGCATTGACCCCTTTATGAGAAATAACTTCTGGTAGGCATTTTGCATAATTGTGAACCAGTCTCTGACACTGGCTAGCTGGCAGTTTTTGACCACACCTCCATGCAATATTCTTTCAAGAATATTTAAGGGTGTTTAAGGGTGGATTTGGTAGATTTGCTAGTGAGCTTAGGATCATCATCCTGTTGTAAGATCCACCTTCAGTTCAACTTCAATTTTGAACTGAAAAGCTCTCTTTGGACTGTGCCAAACATGTCTTCTGTCACTGCGGCCAAACAACTTAATCTTTTTTTTCTCTGTCCAGAGCACATTATTCCAAAGTCCTGGTCTTTGCCTATGTGCTCATTGGCAAACTGTGATCTTGCGTTAATGTTGTTTTTAGACAACATTTAGCCTTTTTCCGGCGCCTCCCATGCATGTCAAAATTGTGCAATCTCTTTCTGATTGTAGAAGCATGCACTTTGACACCAACAGTTGCAAGACTTACTAGCAGACCCTGTGATTAAATTTTGGGGTTCTTGGAGAATTCTTTTTGCATCAGACGGTCTGCTCTTGGGCTGAATTTGCTGGGACGGCCAGTCCTGAACAAATTGGCAATCAATTGAAATCTGTGCCAATTGTAGATGATTTTCCTTACAGTGGAATGATGTATTTCAAAAAATTTGGAGATCTTTTGAAATCTCTCGCCAGACTCATAGGCATCCACAACCTTTTTTCTGAAGGCCTTACAGAACTCTTTAGATATTGGCATGATGACACCACACACCTCAATAACAAAGGGAACACCAGACACTAGATATGAAAGGTTTAAATAAGACAAGTTCCACCTGCACTCCCTAAGCAGGTTCTAATCACTGGCACCCAATCTTGAACACCTGATTCTAATTTTATAGATTTGAAGGTGTGATAAATGTAGGGGTGTACTTACTTTTTCCATGTGACTGATCTGTTTTTTGTTCATTTCAATTGTGAAATTGTTACAAAATGTCAGTGTTATGTGTCATTTGATAAAGTGCATCACCTTTATTACTAGGCACCGTTTCAACGAGGAACAAATGTTTGCTTGTCCAAATGTGTCAAAGAAGCCAACAATTTCCATGGGGTGTACTTATTTTTTCACATGACTGTATTTTTGGCCATACCGTGTATTTCTGATCCATAAATACAGGATCACATCATTAGATGTGCTAGAGGCAGAAAAATAAAACAGAAAACAGAAAGACAGCATAAAAGACCAAAGTATTCAACCATTGAATAGTAAAGCACACCCATCCATCCATTTCCTGTACCGCTTATCCTACACAGGGTCGTATGGAGCTTGGAGGCTATCCCATGGGATTCGGGGCACAAGGCAGGGGACCTCCTGGACAGATTGCCAACACATAGCAGTGCATAAACACACACTCACACACCCATTCACGCACTACGAACAAATTAGAGATGCCAATCCCTAAAGCACATTACTATCAAAAAAAGCAAAAAGTAATAAGAGACATTATGACAATAATGAAAAGACAATTAAATGATATATTTTTTTTTTCTTTGGGACAGCAGAAAAAGAGGGTAAGCTGACAGAAATAGGAAAAAAAGTTTTGTACTTCATATTTGGTCTGCTCTACTGTTTGGAACTGCCTGGGGGTAGAGAGTGAGTAAATCTGAAATATAATAATAAACCATTTAATCAAACTTGTTTTGAATTGTAATAGACACTGACTTTACTGTAATTATTTTGGTCTTGCACTGTATTAATAAATAATGTATATATATAAATATTTGGGCCTTTATTACATAGAGAACTAAAAAGGACCATAAATATTTGTGACCCCCACCCCCACCAAATGGTTTGGTCTCCCCCAATGTTCAGCATGTGGTTACGGTCTTGTAAAAGACTGCATCACATCACTAGCAAATTACAATTCATTCAACATGTCATATGCCTTAACACGGTATGACATTTCTTTAAAAATAACATGTCAATTTAGATTTTTTTAAAGTAACATTGATTATAAAATATTGACACTGGTGTTTATAGGTGCCACAAAATGTTTGTGCATATTACACACACTGTCATTGATCAGGGCACATTACCCTCTGTATCAGCCTGTATCAGTCTGTGACAATGAATGTTTCTAATCTACGACTGTCTGAGAGCAGTGCTCTACTGCAGGTGGGAAAAATTTATGAGGATATCTGCTGCTCACATTCAGCGGCACTTAATCCATCTCTCTGCCTACACCCCCACTCTGTCCTACATTCCACCACCAACATCAACACAGCAGTTTAATCACACCAGACCAAGCATCGAAGAGCACCTGCTGAAAAGCTCAGTTTGATTACCGTGTCCTCTTAAAAGCTTATTCGGTTATGCTTCATAATTGCAGAGATCTGATTTATCACAACATTCATAGTCATCTGTTCAGTTGGACAAGAACGAAATGTAATTTGTGAGAGATAATAAAATAGTCCCTGAATGACTGACTGTTCTGACTACAGCAATCACTAACAAATCAATAGTCGATATCTTAATAAAAACTGTAATTACATGTAATAACTTTATGGAATATGGCAAGTCTACTGTGCTATTGTAATAATGAAATGATGACTTTTTTCAGAGGAACTATAACTGATGAAATGAGTGATATATTTGTGGTAACCATGATGGAGTGAGTCCCTGTGTAGTGCTTAACACCAAAAATAACCGGAGGTAAAGATATATACCTCACGAGATTTATGAGCAGAGATTAATTTGCTACATCAAAGCTAGAGGCCTATGTGAGGATGTATTGATCACAATGCATGATATGTGACAGAGGAATTGACTCTTAAATCACATAGGAAGGAATGACAGTAATGGGGGGGGGGGGGGGGGGGGGGGTATTTACAAGTGTTCTTTTGTGGTTTTTTGTGTGTTTTCTCCAAAATCTTCATTAGAATATGATGACGATGGGTGAGATTTATTTATGTTATGGAGATTAGTATTTCCTCCATTAGATTTAAAATGAAATGGTTAGCACATGGCAGTTAGAAATAAAAGTGAATATGAAGTCAATCAAATTATGTTTTGAACAAAGGAATAAAACCATTTTGAAGCGTCAAACCAATGTAAGACAAATGTCTTTCTCTCTGTAAATTGCATTTATTTAATATTTATAATTAAATGACTAATCATTTAATTCTCTCCTGACTGAGGCTTTGCAGAGCAGCATGTGAGTCTTTCACTCACTAGAGACTGAATAATCTCTCCACATAGGTCATGGTTCTAGTATTTCACATGCCTGTCCAGAACAAGGACACCGCCCACATAGTGAATGGAAAAGGAAAAAAGGTCAAATACGCATTCAAATATGCAATTAGAAATGCAGATAAACAGCATGTGCTTTTATACAAACAAACTACTTTCCAAATTTCCCTTACTATATTTTGTTGTTGTAACGATTTAAAATATTAGTGACATGATTACAGGTTACTCCTGGACAACGGGAAAGGAGGGAACACTCACTACCCTCAGTCAGCATGTGACATGTGACTGGTTTTTACTACACTCTGTTTCCATGGTGCAGTTGGAAATTTGCTATCTATTTTCACACATTAATAACGAATGATGAAATACATGGCAACAAATTTCTCACTATGTGAATGCACCAGGAAAATTGTTTTCTTTTAAATATTAAATGCAAAAACCTTGTTGCAAAATATTGTAGCATGCGACTTTTCCTGTTTGATCACAGCATTTTTGAGGATCTTAGCCAGAAAATCTAACCAGCTATGTAATCCTATGGAAATAAACACTTGCTGTCAAGGGTGGTAGTTATCAGTAATATAAATCTGAGTATCTCTTTCCAACACATCAGCAGATATGGAGATCAAGTGAGAATATATCAACACCAGGTTTCACAAGGACAGATGTAACAGGAGTGATAGAAATATGATGAAGATACATGCAGGTTTAGAAACTGGAGATTGGGCAGGATCAAGCTTATAGGAGGAGGAGTTGGATTTTATGATTAATTCAGATACAGAAGAGTCTTTCAGAAGGAAGCTGTTGAGCAACACTTGTGGGGCTTTCTACGAAAGAACTGGTAGAAAGTCTGGAGATATTCATTTGTCGATCTTACTGAATTTGTCATTACAATGTAGGAAGGGCTACAGAACCTAAGCACTTGGGCAAGAAGGCTGGATGAGTTTAGGTTTGTAAAATAATTTGGGTTTATTCCCTACCTGTCTTAGTGATAAATAATAGCAAAAAGCTCATCATTAAGCTCATCACTATGAGCACAGAGGTGATGTAATGGAGTGAGTAAGTGGTGGAACTTGCCTGGTCTTTCGAAGTTTTCCTAAAAATAAAATCACTGGAATTGTGGGTCATATAATTTGCACCATTTTATGCAGTTAATTCAGCTCTAAACACACATAAAAATTATTTATTCACTGAGATTTTGATTTCAAAACATCACAAATGATCTCTCTCAGAGCACAGAATGTGCTTGCTATTAGTTATTCATGTGCTTGTTTTGCCATATGTCTTTGTTTTGGTTTTGGTCCTGTCTCTGCTCCATCAAGTCACTGGCTTGTTCCTCAGTTGTGTTCACCTGTTTTGTGTTGATACTCATTCGTTTGCCTACGTAGTGTGTCGATGTCTCACTACGAAGTCTTGTGGGTTGTATCGTGCATTTGTGACTGCTGTTTTCTAGTTTTCGTTCCCTGTTCCATCCCTCGTCTGTGTTACTATTTTTGATTATGGATTACCCTTGATTATCATTGCCTGCCTGCGTTTTGATCACCGCAATGGACAGTAATTACGATTGTTGGATTGTCCATAATAAAACACAAACTAAGCACCGGCATTTGTGACCTATCTTATTCAACTGGATGTTACAGATTTACAAATCCAGTGACAGCCATTTTATTAAGAAGAGTCCTTTGATATATTATCTGTATATGATTGTAGCCATTTAATCAATTTTATCTGCAAAGGTGCTTAAGTCTAAATATACCAAAATGCAAGGTCAGTGCAAGGCTACATGTAAAGAGAAGGGTTAATTTCCCTTCAAATTTGCATTATATTGGCAGTCTTCTTTGAAAGTAAACAAAGGATGCCCTTGGGATATACTGGCCTTTGGGAGTTAGTACAAAGTGTTACTGTAGCCTGTTGCTAAGCAACAACTTACTTCACTGATTGTAAATATAAATGATGTACTAATCACATTTATTAACTGGAGATTTTTCTCAGGACAGGCACAAGAACTGGATTCTTGTAAATAAATTATTTTTAACATGTTGCTAGGAGCACAATTAAAGAGCAACCACCTTACCAAAAACAAACAAACAAACAAACAAACAAAAAATCTGGTAACTGATTAAAATCAGGACAAAGAAGCAATCTAGATAAATGTCTCTTGTTCACTGTTCACTAGAAAGGTCACATGTGTCATTTAGGATTGATGGACTGATGCATGTGCCACAAACATTTAGGCATGATTGGTTATTGAGCTAAAACACAGGATTCAGGTAGGGGAATGGAACGAGTCTACTAATGGGTTATACATCAGTATAACATCAGAATTCCTCTAGTTAGGTATTAAACTGTGTGTATTTGTGTGAGCAAACTCACCTGATTGCAGGTGCTGATGTCCACGCCACCCTTAAGGTACTCCAGAACCTTGTCGATGTTCCCAGCTCTCGCAGCCCGTAAGAAACTGGTGTTGCTGTCCGACTGGATAATATAAAAAAAAAGAAAAGAAAATGTTATTTTTAGTGTGTATTCTACCATATGAAATTGACCAATTGATCAGGGGTTAGAAATCCTGTCACAATCATACAGTAAAATGCCTGGTGTTGAATTAGCACCAAGAGTGTTCATTTGAGTCCAATGGACTTATATACACACTGTGTGGTGCAAATTCAACACTCTGGGTGTTAAATCAACACTGGTGATTTTGCTGTGCATGTTCAATATTCTCAATAAAGCACACTTTATTAAGCTTACCATCCCAATACTTTACTAATAGCATATGTAACTCAACAGTGGTACAAAGATATTTCTTTTGAATATAATTTCCACATAGGCAATATCATGTGATTTGAACCATATTTTCAAATAATTTGCTTAGTCATTTGGATAGATATGCCCACACACGGTTCTGTTTCAGGTGCTTGTGTTTAAATGGTGTACAGCAATGCAGAGCCATCTGGAAATATAAACTGACCTCAGTAATTCCTTCTACATTTCAACAACAAGGAAAACAGCCTTTTCCCATCTCCTGTGTTTAGTGAAAGTCATAAAAATGCATTCACTGCAAGGCTAATCACATACGTTCCTTACATAATTGCAGTATTGTACAATAAAATTTATTATTGCTTATTATAGCAGGACTTAGTTTACTGTATCAGCTGCTTCCAAAAACACAAGGTGACATTAGTATATATAAAAGTGCATGACTATGCAAATATCAATATGACAGTCAGCACATTAATAGTTATTTCCCTAGCAGCAGCTAAATTCCACATGAATGCTGTGTAAAGCTGCAGCGCATAAATAGCAGGAGGGCAGGACACAGAACATTGTGGACAGGACATTATATATAGGAACATGACTAAAATTAGTTTAGCTCTGTAAAACAAATAAAGTAATTTTACGTTAAAAATGAAGTTATCTAACTGGTTTTGTTCACACAATGCATATAGGTAGCCAAGTGCTACTGGCTATGAAACTAGCAAACGTTAGCTATGTAGTTATTTCACTAGCTTCTCCAATCAATCCCCTTTCTGTCCTACCTAATAATGCAAATTTGACAGGACAATAAATTTAGACTAGCCTACATTAATAAGCATGACTGATGCTTTCTCATGGAAATGATACAACAGCTGGATATGAAACATAAGCTTTACTATTACATGAAACATAATTATGTGAATTCACCATACATCCCTACCCAAGCTGAAACCGTGTCCTCCTGCTTGTAGTGGACACTGTCAAAGCCATAGAATTAGCCAAAGATCCAAGCTGCACTGAGTTGTACTGACTTTCATCTCACAGGCTTGCACGCAGATATATTATGGTTAGCTTATGTGTAAAACACCTAATAGACTAAAGGATAGAGTATGTTATAAATCAGAGCACAGCAGGACAGTCTCAAAAATCCATGAACAAAAGCAGTGTGTATTTAGCCATTTTTCATGCATATTATAGTTATGTATACCAAAAAATCTTAGCAAGTGAAAATATCTTGAATATAGTCATATTTATCTAGTATTTCTTATTATAAGATTACACTAATCCAAATACAAAATCATTAAACCTATTTCTGGACATTATTACTCATTTCAAGCTTGTAGTTTTCTTATTCCATTCACAGATAATTTTGCTTCTTTCTAGAAATAAATGTATTTCAAGCTTGAAATGAATACAAATGTCTTGAAATAAGTTTAATAATCTTATATTTGGTTTATTGTACTGTTATGATAAGAAATACTAGATTAATTTGACTATATTCAAGGTATTTCCACTTGCTAAGGTGATTTTTTGCAGTGTGGTAGTGGGAGTAGTGTAGCTGACTTCACATGGCCCCTAAATGGATATTGTGCTCAAGATGCCTGGACTAAACAGTCTGAATTTTCAATAGAAGAGTGTCCACAGAGTTTTTCAATTTGTCCACAGAATTTGTAAATATTTTGGATGCAAAAGATGCAAATGAATTTTAATAGCATTTTTTTTTATGGTTTTCATTTACTCAAAATTTCCATCAAAATATTAGTGAATGCATCATGTTTAGTGCAATTATGTCTCATTAGAGCATTCTTATTTCAGGCACACAACAATATGCGATTCCTACACCAGCATGAAGACGAGACATGGGCTACGCTATGTACATGCAGATGGATCATGATTTCCAGACATGCTATGAGAATACTTCAGACGAAGCACTTATTCATTTTAAGGGGCACACAATCAAATCTGAATGTGTGTGCAAATTGCACCAACAATTATGGTTTTCATCAGTTTCATAGAGTATCTGTGTGATCATCCAGAAAGGGAGAGCATTCGTCTGAGCATATCAGAACCGTGTTTTTTCCCCCCAATTTCATTGTTTCTTGGTTTGTTTGTTTGTTTGTTTGTTTTTACCACATTACCGTAGCGATCATCTCAAATAATAGTGATTCATTATTTTAAAAGTGTTCAGGCCAACAGTGCTTTTATTATTCTCAGTTCTGACCATATACATATATGTAATTTATGTATGAAATGGAAAAATATGAATTAATATATGTGTAAAAAAAATAAATAAAAAACCCACCAAAAACACAACAAAAACAAAACATAGTCCAAATGAGTCCTAATATCTAGGAAAACAAATATTACTGAAAACAGCTGTGTGAGTGAGTGAGTGAGAGAGAGAGAGAGAGAGAGAGAGAGAGAGAGAGAGAGAGAGAGAGAGAGAGAGGCATGGTTTAAACCAACAATTCTAACAACTTTAATGGTGTACGGGTTTTCACTGCTGCAGGCCACATGTTGAAGGCCTTTTACTCTAATGACTAATCTACTCATTGTCAATTTACACAAAAGAGTTGCCCAAATACATTTGCAAAGAACTTTATCTTTGAGAATGATGCAACCTGTTTGTTTTGGTGGTGCCACTCCCTGAGGGGGTGGCGGAAGGGGCCAGGATCCAAGCGTCTGACTCTCATAGTGGGCATGGATACACCTTGCTGTGCCTGCTACTGTATATACACAGGAGTGTCCCAGGATAACACACAAGAGAGTTAGCTACAATATCTATCCACGGAAGAGTGATATTCAACCCACTTACACATCTTTGCCCATAAATGTCCCCTAAATTTGCTTTGTCTTAACTTATGAGTGTATGTTAGTCCTGTATTAGTCTAATCTATTTCATTCCTATTCATTAATAACTCTCTCTGTATAAGTAACATAACTAGATGTTAAGAACATGTAAAACTGCTATAACTTCACAGATCAAGGTAAAACATAATGTACATGATATAATGATGGACCTATGGATAAACCGTTATTTTATCACTTGATCTCTTTAATGGGAAATCAGCAGGGGATTTCTTTTAAGTAATGAGATGTTGACCAAACTGTGTCAGAAATGAATGTAATGCACCATTAAAAAACAATCTACGCCACTCACTGTACTATATAATTTTAAGCAACCACAACAGTGAAAAATGTGAAATACAATGACCAAACTAATTGCTTTTCATTAGTGTCATACAGAAAGCATGCCACACTGAAAAGCAAAACCTTCCTTCAATGTTATCCATAAAATACTGGTTCATCTTGTGTAAATATTTCCTCATAACAACACTGTTGTTATTTAATTAACTAGTTATAAAAATCATCTTTATTTAATTCACTAGTTTAAAAAAAATACTTTTCAATCTTTTTCAAATATGTTGTTTTTTTTTTTTTAGAAAAAGTTCCAGTTAATGTGTCGAACAAATAGATTCTATGTGTCACAACAAATAACTGAGTTTCTACACACGAATCAGCCAGCTTGTTACTGACAAAAAGGGAGTGGGATGATTTCTTTTTTGTTCTGCATTCATGAAAAGAAGTCAGATTAGATTAGCTGTGTGGAATATAGGAGAGAATTGTTACAAATGCACAATAGTACCAGTGACAAAGCAGCAAAACCCTCTGATGATATTCAGTGCATTTTGTTGCAAAGTCATACATTATCCTCCGCCAATCATCAATGTGCACTACAGATAAAATATCTGCAAACAAATAAGGTTTTATGCCCCAGAATGTTATGTAGGTGTCCCCAAACACCTCCATAACATTTTTGTAATATGTCTTTCTTTACAGCCAAAAGAGCTTAATAATTTTCCTAAGAATGGCAGAAAAAATATCACCCATACAGAGACACAGGACTGTTATATCTGAGTCACTCTACTTATAGAGAGCCTTCGGGTTCAAGAATAAACCCAGTGTGACTTTTCTGGTCATTTCAGTGACTTTATTAATATAAACTTGAAAGGTTTATGCGATTAGAATGACTCTATAAGGAGGGGGCTAGGTTTAGTGTGTTCATGGTCAATGTAGTCATGATCAATGGCACAAATATACTTTGGTGCCATTCAGTATGGACCAACAACATAAAACAATCATTTCCTGTTGAGGATTTTGGGATCAGATTGACTGTCTTCAGACTTGTGGTATTCTAACAAGTAGGGTGATGTGAGGTGTGTGTAGTGGATGCACTTCCTGGTACGTCGTGTGACTGTGACCAGATGGAGGCGAGCGACGGGGTGCCCCTTGGGTGGAGACCAAAAAGAAGGCGATACAGTGAGACATGATGCGGGGATGAGGACTGTCCAGTGCTGTACATCAACCATCACTCTCTTCCTTATCTATCTATTTATTGGGATGTCCTTTCACCCTCTGTTCTGACCACACTCTCCTGCAATGGCTCCACTACATGAAGGATGCCAACGCACAGATTACTCGCTGATATTTGGTAATAGTTTACAACCTTTCAACTTCACAGTGGTCCACAGGCTGAGAGTGCATATGGTAGTGGCTGGCTTTATTTCCTAAGGCCTGTATCAATTGGTGGGGGTGTGTAGCAGGCGGGGGCATGTTTTAAAAAGATGTACTGTAAGATTGTTACACAGACAAACTCATCTGTAAAAACAAAAATATCTACACTCTCTTGGTGCACTCCTATCTTAGCTTGAGGTTTTCTGGATGATGAGCCTCACTGTCTTAAAAAACATCAAACAGAAGGATAAATATAATAGATGAAAATGATAAAAATTGTGTCCAAAGGCCAATGAGTGCCTAGTGTTGCACAAAACATTCATCCACCAAGAATTTATCTGTTCTAATCGGTTCACTGATAAGAAGCAGTTATGAATAATACAACATTTCACTATGAGTAACATTGCTGAAAACATCTAAAGCCCTGCCTAGTGACCACAGAGACCACTGACTCAGAAACCATGGCAGCAGAACCTTTGATTGGGCAGATATGCTACCATAAGGCAGTTATGGTCAGTTGTGTTCTTGCCTAAGAGATGAATAACAAGAATCATTTTTAGTATCATACTGAAGTAACGTTTTTATGACATTACGGTCAGTGACATTTTATCCTTATATCGCAAAAGGTTCATTTGAAAGAGAAAAATATATGGAACCAGTCAAACCTGAACAGTGACTGAAGAAATGAAAGACATAAATAAATGTAAAAATGTCCCTGTGCAACGAACCATCTCTATGCCAACAAGATTAGCGACCATCTTAAAATGGAGCTTGTGTTCCTTGTTCATTATCCATAGTGACTGCATCCAACTGCCAAGTCTTTGATTAGACTACTTACATTTATCAGGCAAGATAAATGTCCAGAAAATCTTGAGTACACACACATACACACATACACACACTGTGCGGCACCTGCACATCATTTCAAATCTATTTCTGGAAATCCTATCATCACACTAAAGCATGTGTGTTTACATGCCACCCAGCAACCATCTGTATGACATTTGAAGTTCCTTTGGGGTGCTCGGGGTGCCTACAAACAAAATAACACTCTCCAGAAACAATCATAAAGGCTTCATCAGTCTTCCGAACAGTTAGGAGTAATCAGTATTGCACATTTATGGTCATATATCTAACTTTCCTGCTCTAACAGAAAATATCTTCTCATGCTACTTTGGTCAAATAGTGAGTTGTTTGTATGACAACACAATGGTTTGAAAATAAGCATTGTCTCAAATCAACAATTAGTCTTCAAAACTCAAGTCAGTCATGCATTTGTGCTTTTGAATCAATTCGCTTGTAAGAACTACTTGTCCCACTCGATAGCCATGATAAACGATTGTGTATTCTTTGCATACACAATATACTGACTATTTTTAATATGTCTTGTGTTTCAATCATCAAGTCTCCATCCTGCTTTCAGTTCTACCGAAGTCGAGTCAACCCCAAAGCTTTGGATTCGACACATTGAAAATGATTCGCCCTACGTGCACACATGGCAAGTTAAATGAATTAGCTTGTGAGAGTTAGCTAAATGAGAGTTTCAGTTAGTGATATATTGTGATAGAATATTTTTTATACTTTGCCTTTACTTTGAATTGTCTGTTTGGAATTTTAACAAATCAGGGCTTGAAATACAGAAAAGAGTACAAAATACCATCACCTTGTGTTAGTTTGATTGTCTCATTTGGTTGGCATGCGCACTTGATAATATTCTCATGACAGATGTATTGTAGTTAGTGAACTGTTATATAATTAAGCCTAGTTATGTAGCAGTGTTGGTTAAAATGCTGAAAATAAATAGTTTTTAAATATATTTATTTGAAGTTAATATATTTTTAAAAATACAACCAATGGATTAATTGAAGGAAAAAAAAAATCTACCATTAAATTGATTATCAAAATAATCGTAAGTTGCAGCCCTAATTTTAGGCTAACTGCTTCAGAACAGGTAACCTAAAAAACAATCCCAATGGAAAGGCTTCAGCCTGCAAGAAGCAGTGAATTGTACTTGATTATGATAATTCCGTCAGGAGTTGGCATCTTATACTGCAGCAATGCTTTGTATGCCATACACATACTGTAGAAATACATTTCTAAAGAACCCTAGATGGAGCAATCTGGGAATGAATTGATTGTCCATGTTTGATTTACACCACTCAGCCACACGACATGGCTTGATTTCATCTCTTCAGCAATACCCCAACCTCAAGGACACAGGATGTGATGAGAGGACAGTTTATCTGAGTCACAACCCATCACAGCCAGAAGGCTGAAGCACAGTTTGGCTGTTAAGATGAGCAGGGAGCCTGGCACTCACTCCACTTTCCTTGTCTTTGGACATCAACAAGGTCTAAGAGAAATGAGATTAAAGGCAGCATATTTGATTTGCATATAAGATGGATCCCACATGCAGTTGGTCAGTGTCTTAGTAGTGTGTGGCATCGTGAATGAAAATGGAGGTCCTGCAGCCCTGTGAGTTTTCTCTGACTCCAACCATCCTCCAACACATTTTTCCAGTTACAGTAAAACTATACAGTTTATGAAATTAGGGGATTCTATCTCACTCTAGAGTTTGGCACTTTGATTTTAAACAAGATCCATCTCAGATCCAAGACAAAGATGTACTTTTCCTAAATTAAATTAGTCTCTGTTTTGCATTTTTATAGTTCACTACCTATAGTGCACTGGTGCCCCATCCAAGGTTTATTACTGTCTTGTGTCCAGTATTCCCAGGAATTTCTACACCCCAGTTCCAACTGAGACCCTGACCAGGATAAAGAGGTGTGCACATTTGTTGGATATCACCATGGCTCTCGACAGTGACAAATAATATTTGCATAAAATCCTACATTTCACACTTTGACATGGAAACCCATCAGCCAGGGATGCCTCCTCAGCCCTGACCTGCCCCCTAACGGATATCACTTTTAAACTTCCACTTATACAAAAGGCATGCACATGAGTATGTGCGCAATGCAATGTCCTCAGAGAATCCAAAGGTTTCTACCAAAAGCTTTCTTACCTTTCTAAATGAAGAAAAATCTTCATTTTTAGCAGCAAAGTAATGGTCGGCACTTATGGTCTCCACTTATATAGCGCTTTTTTAACCTCTCAAAATGCTTTACACGGTGTCTCATTCACCCATTCACACACTCACACACCAATGGTAGCAGAGCGGAGCAACTTGGGGTTCAGTGTCTTGTTCAAGGTCACTTTGGCATGTGGAGTCATGTGGGCCAGGAATCAAACCGCCAGCCCTCTACGATTAGTGGACAACCCGCTCTAGTACCTGAGTCACAGCCACCCGCAAGTAGGCAGTAAGGGGGCATTAAAGTAGAGAATTCTTAATAAGTAATAAATAATGATAAATAATTAACATGACAGCACATATTTAGAGTATATACTTTTGTATATTTTGAGAAACAATGTCAAACGATAAAACAATAATCTTCATATTAAATCATCCTACTCCAAACAGGGGGTTTTAGACATCTACAATAAGACTCAACATACACTTCCTCTGTCTACCTGTATCTGGTCACATCACTTCCATACTGTCAGACAGTGTTTTATTCTGAGGAAAGTATATTGTCATGTGGGAATTTGGTGCATCTATGTATCACATAATATAAGTTATAATATAAGTCATATAGCAGTCATAATATAAGTTTCTTTCCATAACCTACCAAACCAATTGAATGAGAACTGTATCTAAGAAATCTGATTGGCACTCTGAGAATCATCTGAAAGCTGCAGACCTGCAGAAATCTACAGTCAGATTATGTGATCTGTACACTGCAGGTGAGATTTTCAAGCAGGAAATATGAACAGGCAAAAATGGAGGTGAGTGTTTGCACATGCGCCATTTTGCAATTGTATGAATCTGACCAGCTGTTCAGTCATGTAACCACTTCAGAGAGGCTGACAAAAAAAAAAGCAATAGAATAGAACAGCCGTAAAACATATCTGCACAACATTGGTATGGAAGTATGTCAGTCATATCTTGCTATAGATAAACTCAACAAGGAGCCGTTGTTAAATGATTAAAGATTTATTTAAAGATTAAAGGTGAATATTATGTGCAAGTATAGTTCATAAAGTGGGCAATGTAACATTGTGATTCCAACTAGAGGTCCAAAACACCAAGTCATGACATTAAGATGTAAATCTGCAGATTCTTACCGACGAAGATGTAAATCTGCAGATTCTTACGAAGTGTTCAGTGCTCCAGCTCTGGTTAGAACCATCACTAATGGAATAAGGATTATCCCGTTCTGGACTGTCCTCCGTTTCCTTGGGCATTTTATGCATTGCTGTGTTGCCCATGACAAGTACAATTGAACTTCATGCCATTACAAGTTTCAAGCAAAGTGAATGCTAACTAATACTAAACTAATACTCCTTAAGCTCCAGTCTTGTGTCCCACTGGGGAGCACCATGCCACTTTACTCATTGTTTATTTGGTAGTGTGACATCCAGCTACTTCCATAAACAGAAATGACCATCTACTGCTGGCTTCCTCACTGTTCATTTGAGCCTCAGCTATTTTTACACCCACCAACTATGCATGTGAATGGAGGGTCAGTGGTATGTTTGGAACAAGCGAGTGTACAGGAGTGTACAGGGACTGGTGTAAAGGCCCGAACCCAGGAGCTACTCTAAATGATGACAACAATGCCATGTCACCATGTACAACTCAGGCAATCATGCCTTTAATGTACCTGGTGATGGGAAAAGTAATGCAATATGATTGAAATGTATACAGTGGGCCTTATTTATTATTCTTTTGGTACAGTTGTATATAAATGGTTTCGCAGAACAAACCAAATCCCCACCAGATTTACAAACATTTCAGTAACACCGATAAATGCAAAAACGTGTGTTCACAACACAGCTGATTTACATTAAGTGATGCTCACCAAACTCCATAATAGGCAAAGCTCATAGAGAGCTGAAAATGACAAAAATGATGACTAAATCGTGAAAGAGCACCTCCTGATCGCAGCGTGTGCTGAATGTTCCAGTAATCGCAGTGTTGGCCACTATAGACAAGAGACAAGCATATTCGAGAATGCTATTTTTGTCCTAATTTTCTTATTTTGTCTATTTTGTTTTATTCGTCATCGTTTCTAGATTTTGTTGGGATTTTGCTTTCTTTCAAGACTTTAAAACAAAATGACTACATTTTTACAACAATCTTCTAAAGTGCAATAACTCATCAGCAATCATGTATAGGATTTGAAGCTGATGAATCAAAGTTCACATTAATGAGTCTCCCAAAAAAAGTACATGTACAAAAACACAGCTCTTAGAGGATATGATCATTTCTTCCAAACTAACTGTATTATCATGAGTACTACATTTCTTAAGTAAATGCAAATGTTAGAACAGGCCTGTAGCTCCACTTTAATTCGAGTTAACTTTCTGTAAATTCCCATCACTAGTGATGAAGTTTCCACACCCACCACGTACCCATCTCATTCCTACTATTCTACTATGAGTATACTACTAACTCCCACTCAACACTCTTTAGTGGGCAGCCTGGCGATCTAGCACAAAGCAGAAGCCACCCAGAACTCTCTTCCTCTGCAGTAGCAAAAGTCAAATTAAATGCTTACAGTACAATGGTTCCCACACTACCCAGTTAATGTTATGAGATCTGGTGCAAGCAGTAGAATATCAATTCAGGAGAATCCAAAAACAGCCCCCAACACATCAATTGATCCTACTCTCATGATCAATAATTTGCAACTCATTTAGCTTTCGACCCCAAGAGCGACTCTTCTCATGTGTAATGTACTGTATAAAGTATTCTCTTGAGATGTGGTATGATTTATCAAAGCTACAGCAGTTAAATGTCCCCATTCTTCCTAACACTGAAAGACTGCAAAACATGACCCAGCTAACAAACACTAACTCTCTTGACCTAAATAGGGTACTGTGTAGAAGTCTAAGAAATTATATAAAGCAAAGATTCCTTCAGGCATCTTAGTAAATTAATTTAATTTTAGACTTTGTTTTCTTTTCTTCTGATACTCTATTGCCACAGTCATCAGTCTCTCCAGGATTTCACGATTCTGCAGAAATAAAAACAAAATCAAGCAAACTCCACAATATTCAGAGGCGCTTGCAATTTTAAAAAATTTACCGCAGCTTTTCTGCAGATTTGGGCCGAGACTCGTCATGACATCATCACAAAGCACATTCGATCAAAACCCTTTTCGATTCACGTGTCTCATTCACCAACTTTTGTGCGATTGCAATTTCGCCAATTCAAGTGGTTTTCCACAAAAAAGCACAAAAGTTGCATCGCAAATTTTGGAAAAAGACGCAGCAATATCAAACATTTTTGGCCACAACAATCACAAAAAAAACCCTCTGTGAAATCCTGTATGGCCTGAGTCATTGTCTTTTAAACTGTTTTCACAATGCATTCACTCTAGCATGCAACAAAGCAACAGAGCAACCATTCATTTTCTATTCATTTGTACTGTACATGCAAGACACAATTTCAGCGACAGTGGTAAGCAACAAAGCAAGAGAACGGCAACTCACATTTATATTGAGTTTTTAAAAAAAAATTCCATACAAATTAGGTGTGTCACATTAAAACAACAAATCCAAACGACTGCCTCAAATACTACAATGGACCAATCCGATAACATGTGTAACGTCCAACGTTTCTTAAATTCCCCACTCTCAACTTTAGTTCATACTTGCAAGTAGTTTACTTTTACTGTCTAAGGCATCTTCATCTTATAGTATCTGGTCATATGTGATCTGTCTTGCAATGTGTATAGACATTTAGGAAGTAAAATAAACTTTGGAAGTAATAATTTGGACTATAATAATTGTAGCTAGCTTGCTCTGCTAATCTATACATTCCATAAGTGACAACAATAATTAACACTATGCTACAAACTACAAGACACACAAGTGACTTGTTGCCTGCTAGTGGGAATGTAGGGTTAGGCAGTGGAAAAATCTAATTATGAGAAAAGTGTCAGCTGTCAGTTTATTAGAGGGTTTTTTTTTTAGAGTTTCATTCATTTATCTTCTTTCAGTTCTTGATAACACACTCTTATGCAGTAGCAACCACCAGTAACATTTGAATAGAGGAAGCATGCTATGATATAGCCTTATGCTAGCACTTGGACCCAAAAACAAAACAATCAAAACCACCAATCACTCACATGACTCTTCCACATGTTCTCCACAAATGACCACAATGACCACTCCATCAATTAGTCTGAGCAGTGATTTATCCTGAGAGCATTCCAGATTTTCTTTCTCACACTACAACCAAAAAGCAGAGTTTAATCCTTAGGTAGGTACAGAACACAAACATGTTTAATCTGTGGTAAACCGCGTGCCAGGGTGGGTGGGGGTGGGAAAAAATGTGTACTCTTCTGCTGCGAGAAAAAAACAAACATCTGTGCTAATGACTAAATGGCTATGATCACACAATTGTACAGCAGCATTGTATTACATAATCATCAGGGGTGTGGTGTAACAAACCTGCAGGGCTGGAGTTTGTTCTGTGGATCCTACTTTTCGAGGCACCAAAGCGATACATTTCTAATTCTATATTACTGCTACTATCAAACATAAACACTTTGGAAACCATCATATGGTTTTGCAAACAACAGTCAGTAGGCATTCTGCATTTACAATCTTAAATCTTAAGTAAAATTCTTAAGACAATGGACTAGGTACATATTTGACACACATTTATTAATGTCAACTATATATTCTTGCCTTGACTATCTGAAAGACTTCAAAGAGTACCGCAGTCCTCATCATTTACTGTACAGTGGCTAGAAAGAAAAAAAAAAGGGGCTATGTTGCCATAGCAACTCCGACAGCTGGACTACAAGAGTTTATTGCAGAGCTTAGTGTGTGTGTGTGTGTGTGTGTGTGTGTGTGTGTGTGTGTGTGTGTGTGTGCGTGTGTGTGTGTGTGTGTGTGTGTTTTTTTTTTTTTTACTGTGTTTCAGCATTTAATCTGTATTACACTGCCTATACTGCCTAGCTGTGGCATGGTGGAAGGAGATTACCTAAGCAGGACACATCATGCATTCTGGTGCATTAGAAAAGACAAATATACTGTATGGAATTGGAACTGAAGATATTTTAAAATGACGTTTACAAAAGGCATAAATTAGACATTCGTTATAAAGAATGTCCTAAAAAAAAAATTAAGATTAAAATAAATAATAGTAATCTGTAATTAATTAGTATTAATTCATTTGGGAGACACATTTATCCAAAGGCACAAAATGACCAGAATACAATCCAAGCGTATTGTTGATAATTTACAAGAAACATATGGCATACGATTTAGTAGGATAAATCGATTAAAAAAAAACTTAATCTTATATAGTCCCTTTTTTATTATAAGAATGTATGCTTTAAAATGCTTTTCAGACTCTGTACTATAAAATTAGTTTTAAGAGATGTACATAGAAATGCACAAATTGCTGTTTTGCATAATGCTCTCCAGATTACTGTCCAATGCACAAATGGATTGAAAGAGCATTAATTTAGAATTAAAACAGCTGGATTATCAGCCCAATCCACAGAGCCAGATGTGGATGATTTTAC